>NW_027555847.1:411972253-412114730 GCF_003287225.1 Phascolarctos cinereus | reverse complement strand
TCATCTCTTGTTATCTAAGTGGAGAAAACACCTTCGGTGTCTCCAGTTAAACTACATGGCCTCCCTCTTTGGAATTTCAATCAGATATCCCCAAAACCAGAATTAATTGTTTTCCTCATTGACTAGATCTCAAAATTATTTTTCCAAGTCACTTTGGACACAGCAATGGCAGCTTCTGCCTTGAATATGCTTCTCACTCATATGTACCTCATAGAAACCTTAACTTCCTTCAAGGATCATGTCCTACACAAATGCTTTCCAAATCCCCCCAATTTTTGGTATTCTCCCCTCATTCAATTATTGAGTATTTATGTACCTTAATTAACAGCATATACCTCTAAAATGTATTGATTTGAAATTAAATGTTATATTTTTGTCTTGACTTTTCCATAAACTGGGCTGGTAAATCTTGAGCAAAGCAATTTGTCTTCTTAGACTTTAGTTATAACATATATATAAAATGAGTGGCTACGTTTTCTGAGTCCATCTTATTCTTAACCCTATGCTTCTGCATCAGAGACCTAAGGAAAAAAATTAAAGGCTTTCTTTGAATGAGATTATTAAAATAAGAAATGCAATAAAAAAAGGAATCATGTTTCATTACCCAAGTTAAGAGTAAACTAACAGACCTACAGAACTTTTACTCTGTGATATACATTGCTCACAATCACAAATATCTTTCATAATAAGATAAATAGTTAAGCAAGATTTTATCAAGTTCAAAGTACAACTAAGTTTGATTTTTAATTTAATTCAGCATTAATTTAATTTGATGTAGCATATTTAATATGCTAAAAATGGGGGTGTAGGTATACCCTGGAACAGGCTAAAAATTATCTAAAGAGGGTAGATTAAACTATTTCTTTTTTTTAAATACAAATTTATTTATTTGTAGTTTTCAATATTTACTTCCACAAGATTTTGAGTTCCAAATTTTCACCCAATCTCACCCTTCCCCCACCCCAAGATGTCATGCATTCTGAATATCCCTTCTCCTACTCTGCCCTCTTTTCTATCTCTTCCCCCCTTCTCTTATCCCCTTCCCCTTCTATTTTCCTGCAGGCAGGATAGACTTATGTACCCTATTTCCCATATTTCTTATTTCCCAGTAGTATGTGTAAACATTTTTTTAAACATATGTTTTCAAAACTTTAGGTTTCAAATTTTATCCCATCTTCCCTCCCCACCTATCCTCATTGAAATGGCAAGCAACTCAATATAGGTTATACATGTGCAGTTATGCAAAACACTTCCATAGTAGACATGTTGTGAAAAACTAACTCTATTTCCCTTAACCCTATCCTGCCCTCCCATTTATTCTATTATTTCTTTTGACCCTGTCCCCTCAGAAGTATTTGCTTCTGATTACCCCATCTCCCAATCTGCCCTCCTCTCTATCATCTCCCTACTCTCTTGTCCCCTTCTCTCCCTATTTTTCTGTAGGGTAAGACAGATTTCCATACACAATTGAATATGTACATTATTCCCTCCTTAAGCCAAATCATATGAAAATAAGATTCAGTCAATACCTCTCACCTTCCCCATTTCCGGCAAGAGACTTTTCTTTTCTGTTTCCTTCTTTTGTGAGATAATTTACGCCATTCTACTTCTCCCTTTCTTCTTCTCTGAGTATAATCCTCTCTCATCCCTTAACTTTATTCTCCAGATATGACCCCTTAATCTTCAACTCACCCTGTGCCCACTATCTATCTATGTATCTATGTATCTATGTATCTATCTATCTATCTATGTATCTACGTATCTATGTATCTATCTATCTATCTATCTATATCTAAATCTATAAATATATATTTTTTTCCTCCAACACTGACAAAAGTCTCATGAGTTATAAATATCATCTTTCCATGCAGGAATGTAAACAGTCCAACCTTAATAGGTTTCTTATAGTTTCTCTTTCCCATGTACCTCTTCATTTCCCACTTGAGTCTTGTATTTGAAAGTCACATTTTTTATTCAGCTCTGGTATTTTCATCAAGAATGCTTGAAAGTCCTGTATTTCACTGAATGATCATTTTTCCCCTGAAGTGTTATACTCAGTTTTGCTGGGTAGGTGATTCTTGGTTTTAATCCTATCTCCTTTGCCCTACGGAATATTATATTCCATGCCCTGCGGTCCTTTAATGTAGAAGCTGCTAAATCTTGTGTTATCCTGATTGTGTTTGCACAGTACTTGAAGTATTTCTTTCTGGCAGCATGTAATATTATCTCCTTGACCTGGGAACTCTAGAATTTGGCTACAAAATTTCTAGGAGTTTTCCTTTGGGGATCTCTTTCAGGAGGTGATGAGTGGATTCTTTCAATTTCTTTTTTGCCTTCTGGTTCTAATATATCAGGGCAGTTTTCCTTGATAATTTCTTGAAAGGTGATGTCTAGGTTCTTTTTTTGATCATGGATTTCAGATAGTCCAATAAGTTTTTAAATTCTCTCTAAATGGATTTATTTTTCAGGTCAGTTGTTTTTCTTTTTTTTTTTTTCTTTTTTAAATTTTCTTAATTTATTTTTATTTATCAACAGTCACTTCCATATGCCTTTGAGTTTAAAATTTTTCTCCCCCATCATCCCCACAACACTCCCCACGACTGCACACAATCTCATATAGGCTGTACATTTACATTCCTATAAAACATTTTCACATTAGTGAAGTTGTAAGTAAAAATTAAAACCAATAGGAGGAACCATTAGAAAGAGGAAACAAAGCTCAACAGAAAAGAAAAAAATGATAGTGATTAGACTGCCATAGTTCTTTCTTTGGATATGAATAGCATTTTCCATCACTAGGCCTCTGGGGATGTCTTAGATCCTTGTATTGCTGAGAAGGGTTAAGTTCTCTTGGTTCTGCTCACTTCACTCAGCATGAGACCACACAAGTCTTTCCAGGTTTTTCTGAAGTCAGCCTGTTCATCATTTCTTATACCACAATAGTAATTACATTCATATACCACAACTTCCTCAGCCATTCCCCAATTGATGGCATCTCTCAATTTCCAATTCTTGTCACCAGAAAAAAAGTTGCTATGAATATTTTTGTACATGTGGGTCCTTTTCCCATTTGTATGATCTCTTTGGGATATAGCCCTAGAAGGTATTGCTGGTCAAAGGGTATGTACATTTTTTAGCCCTTTGGGCATAGTTCCAAATTGTTCTCCAAAATGGTTGGATCATTTCACAACTCCACCAACAATGAATTAGTGTTCCAATTTTCCCACTCTTCTCAACATTTATCATTTTCCTGTTTTGTCATGTTGGCCTTTCTGATAGGTGTGATGTGGTACCTCAGAGTTGTTTTGATTTGCATTTCTCTAATCAATAATGATTTAGAGCATTTTTTCATGACTATAGATGGCTTTAATTTCTTCATCTGAGAACTGTCTGTTCATATCCTTTGACCATTTATCAATTGGGGAATGGCTTGTAGTCTTATAAATTTGTCTTAATTCTCTATATATTTTAGAAATGAGGCCTTTATCAGAGACTGGTTGTAAAAATTCTTTCCCAATTTTCTACCTTCCTTCTAATCTTAGTTGCATTGGCTTTGTTTGTGCAAAAACTTTTCAATTTAATGTAATCAAAATTATCCATTTTGCTTTTCATAATGTTCTCTATCTCCTGTTTGGTCATGAATTCTTCTGTTCTCCATAGATCTGATAGGTAAACTATTCCTTGTTCTCCCAGTTTACTTATAGTATCAGCCTTTATATCTAAGTCATGAACCCATTTTGACTTTATTTTGGTATATGGTGTGAGATTTGGGTCTATGCCTAGTTTCTGCCATACTCTTTTCCAGTTTTCCCAGCAGTTTTTTTCAAAGAGTGGGTTCTTATCCCAGAAGCTGGGGTCTTTGGGTTTATCAAATAATAGATTACTATAGTCATTGACTACTGTGTCTTGCATATTTAACCTATTCCACTGATCCACCTCTATTTCTTAGCCAGTACCAAGCAGTTTTGATGATTGCTGCTTTATAATACAATTTAAGATCTGGAATTGCTAGGCCACCTTCCCCTGCATTTCTTTTCATTAGTTCCTTTGATATTCTGGACCTTTTGTTTTTCCAAATGAATCTTGTTTTTTTTTTCTAACTCTATAAAATAATTTTTTGGTTAGTTTGATTAGGTAGGATTGTCATTTTATTATATTAGCTCGGCCTACCCATGAGCAACTGATGTTTTTCCAATTTTAGATCTGATTTTATTTTGTGAAAAGTGTTTTGTAATTGTGTTCATAGAGTTCCTGGGTTTGTTTTGGGAGGTAGACTCCTAAATATTTTATAATGTCTACAGTAAGTTTAAATGGATTTCTCTTTCTATCTCTTGCTTTTGGGCTTTGTTGGTAATATGTAGAAATGCTGTTGATTTCTGTGGGCTTATTTTATAGCCTGCAACTTTGTTAAAGTTGTTTATTATTTCAAGTAGCTTTTTACTTGATTTTCTAGGATTCTGTAAGTATATCATCATGTCCTCGTCAAAGAGTGATAGCTTTGTTTCTTCTTTGCCTATTCTAATACCTTCAATTTCTTTTTCTTCTCTTATTGCTAAAGCTAACATTTCCAGTACAATATTGAATAACAGTGGTGATAATGGACATCCTTGTTTCACCCCAGATCTTATTGGAAATGCTTCTAGCTTGTCCCCATTACATATAGTGCTTGCTGACAGTTTTACATAGATGCTATTTATTATTTTAAAGAAGACTCCATTTACACCTATGCTTTCTAGTGTGTTTAATAGGAATGGGTGTTGTATTTTGTCAAAAGCTTTTTCTGCATCTATTGAGGTGATCATGCGGTTTCTGTTGGTTTTGGTGTTGATATGCTCTATTAAGTGATAGTTTTCCTAATATTGTACAAATCCACATTCCTGGTATAAATACTACCTGGTCATAGTGCATTATTCTTGTGATGAGTTGCTGCAATATATTTGCCAGTACTTTGTTCAAAATTTTTGCATCTATATTCATTAGAGAAATTGGTCTATAATTTTCTTTCTCTATTTTGACTCTTCCTGGTTTAGGTATCAACACCATATTTGTATCATAAAAAGAATTTGGTAAGACTCCTTCTTCACCTATTTTCCCAAATAGTCTATATAGTATTGGAATTAATTGTTCTTTAAATGTTTGATAGAATTTGCATGCAAATCCATCTGGCCCTGGAGATTTTTTCCTAGTGAGTTCATCAAGGGCTTGTTCAATTTCTTTTTCTGAGATGAGGTTATTTAAGTATTTTACTTCCTCCTCTGTTAATCTGAGCAATTTATAGTTTCATAAATATGTATCCATTTCACTAAGATTGTCCAATTTGTTGGCATATAATTGGGCAAAATAATTGCTAATTATTGATTTAATTTGCTCTTCCTTGATGGTAGTTTCTCCCTTTTCATTCTTGATACTAGTAATTTGGTTTTCTTCTTTCTTTTTTTTAATTAAATTAACCAAAGGTTTATCTATTTTATTGTTTTTTTATAAAACCAGCTCTTAGTTTTATTTATTAGTTCAATAGTTTTCTTAATTTCAATTTTATTAATTTTTCCTTTGGTTTTCAATATTTCTAATTTGTGTTTAGTTGAGGATTTTTAATTTGTTCTTTTTCTAGTTTTTTTAGTTGTATGCCCAATTCATTATCTCCTCTTTTTATTTTATTTATGTAAGCATTTAGAGATATAAAACTTCCCCTAAGAACTGCTTTCACTGCATCCCATAGTTTTGGTATGTTGTCTCATTATTGTCATTCTCTTGAATGAAATTATTGATTGTTTCTATGATTTGTTGTTTGACCCAATCATTTTTTAGGATTAGATTATTTAGTTTCCAATTATTTTTTAGTCTATCTTTCCATGGCCCTTTATTACATATAATTTTTATTGCATCATGATCTGAAAAGGATGCATTTAATATTTCTGCCTTTCTGCATTGGATTGTGAGGTTTTTATGCCCTAGTACATGGTCAATTTTTGTGTATGTGCCATGTACTGCCGAGAAAAAAGTATATTCCTTTCTATCCCCATTCAGTTTTCTCCAGAGGTCTATCATACCTAACTTTTCTAATGTTCTATTCACCTCCTTAACTTCTTTCTTGTTTATTTTGTGGTTAGATTTATCTAGTGCAGAGGGGGAGGTTCAGGTCCCCCACTAGTATAGTTTTGCTGTCTATTTCTTCCTGTAACTCCCTGAACTTCTCTAAGAATTTGGATGCTATACCATTTGGTGCATATATGTTTAGTAATGATATTACTTCATTGTCTATGGTGCCTTTTAGCAGGATGTAGTTTCCTTCCTTATCTCTTTTGATTAGATCTATTTTTGCTTTTGCTTTGTCTGAGATCAGGATTGCTACCCCTGCTTTTTTCACTTCAGCTGAAGCATAATATATTCTGCTCCAGCCTTTTTTTACCCTGTGTACTCTTTTTTCAAATGTGTTTCCTGTAAACAACATATTGTAGGATTATGGTTTTTAATCCATTCTGCAATCCATTTCCATTTTATGGGAGAGTTCATCCCATTCACATTCACAGTTATGATTACTATCTGTGTCTTTTCTCCATCCTTTTTCCCCCTATTTATGCTTTTCTTTATCCTTTTTCCTTTCCCCTCTTCACTAGTGTTTTGCTTTTGACCACCTCCTTCAGTCCCTCCTCCTTTTATTATCCCTTTCCCTTTTCTTCCCCTTTATCTTACTGCTTCTTCCCTCCCTTTCCCCCTCCCTTTTCTTTCTCCCTTTTTTTCCCCTTTTCCCTCCTACTGCCTATAGGGCAAGTTAGATTTCTATACCTAACTGATTATTTATGCCCTTCTTGAGCCAAATCTGATGAGAGTAAGGTTCAAACAATGCTCCCCCCCTTCTTTCCCTCTGCTGTAATAGGATTTTGTGTCTTTTCCTGTGTAATGTAATTTACCCTTGTCTGCCTCCTCCTTTCTCAGTACATTTTCTAAGATCAGATTGATCCACTTATTTGGATCCATTTAACCCACTTGATTAGATTTTTTTTATCATTACATCAAAGTCAACTAATATCCACCCTCTTTATGTATACTCCTTTAACAAGGTGTAATAACAATACAGTTCTCAAGGTTGCAAGTGTCATATTCCCTTGTAGGGGTTTAAACAGCCCCCCTTATTAACAACATATTGTATCTTTTCTGTCCATTTACCTTTTTGTGTTCTTGAGTCCTGTACTTGAAGATCAAATTTTTTGTTGAGCTCTGGTCTTTTTATCAGGAAAGTTTGGAAGTCTCCTATTTTGTTGAATATCCACCTCCTCCCTTGAAAAATGATGCTCATTTTTGCTGGGTAATTGATCCTTGGCTGCATTCCAAGCTGCTTTGCCTTATCCCATGCGGTCTTTTAATGTAGAAGCTGCAAGGTCCTGTGTAATCCTGACTGTGGTTCCATGATATTTAAATTGTTTCTTTCTGGCTGCTTGCAGCACCTTCTCTTTCATCTGGTAATTTTGGAATTTTGCTATTATATTCCTTGGTGTTGTCAATTTGGGATCTCTTTCAGGTGGTGATCGGTGGATTCTTTCTATGGTTATTTTCCCTTCTGGTTCTAGGACTTCCAGGCAGTTTTCCTTTATGATTTCCTGAAAGATACTGTCCAGGCTCTTTTTTTCATCATGATTTTCAGGTAGTCCAATAATTTTTAAATTGTCTCTCCTGAAGTTTTCCAGGTCTTGTTTTACTGAAGGTATTTTATGTTTTCATCTATTTTTTCATTTTTTTGTTTCTTTTGACTGATTCTTGCTCTCTCATAGAGACATTAGTTTCCATTTGTCCAATTCTAGTTTTTAAGATTTTTTCTTCTGTTAGTTTTTGTACTTTCCTTCTTCAATTGGCCAATTGTGTTTTTTGGGACTTGTTTTCTTCAGTGTATTTTTTTCCAATTGGCCAATTGTATTTTTAAGGACTCTTCTACCTCTCTCATTTGACTATTAAAATCCTTCTTGAGCTCTTCTAAGAAGGCTTTTTGGGCTTCAACCAGTTCATATTCCCTTTTGTTGTTGCAGATGTGGGTTTGTTGACAATGTCCTTTCAGAATTTCTGTCTTGATCTTCACTCTTCTCATAATATGAATCTATGGTATGTTTCTTTTACTCATGTGTTTCTTTATTCCCTGGCCTTTAAAGAGATTGAGCTCTCCTGCTGGGAACAGAGGCACTGACCCAAGCTTCTTGTGTTGGGAGCCTAGGTCTTGGTCACTGGCTTTGTGTGCTGGGGCCTCTTATGTTGGCAATTGGAGGCTACAGGTTCTGGCAGCTTACCTCTTTGTGGCAGGAATCAGCAAGGCTGGAACTTTCAGACAATTCTAGGTTGCCTGCTTTTTCCTTTCCTTTAGCTTTCTTCAGCTCCTTTTAGATGGGTGCTAGGGTGTTTATCTGCTGGGGCCCCTGCAGTGTTGTCTCCCTTGTTTCTGCTAATGCACTGGGAGATTCCTTAGTGGTAGAGTGCCAGCCACCTGGTGGTTTTCTGAACTGGTTTCCACTGGTTCCCCCTGCCCTCACTGAGGCCTCAGAGGTTCAGGTGTTGGTTTTTGCCTGCTCTACCACTGGGCTTCAGGATCTCTTCCTGGTTGACAGTTAGAGGTTCTGAGAGCTTACATTTTGTTGGGCTGGAATCAGCAAGGCTGGTCTTCAGGTTGCTTTCTTCAGCTCTTTTCAGATAAATGCTGCAGGGTGCTTATCCACCTGGGGCCTTTTTAGTGCTGCTTCCTTTATTTTTGCTGAGGCACTGGGAGACCCATTTGCTGTGCTGCTGCACTGCTGCTCCCCGTCTTTCTTCTAGTTCAGCTGTTTGAGGGTTTTTTTTTTCTGGGGTGAAATTTGCTGGGTTTTCAGAGGTTCATAGGGGAGAGTGAGAGCGACTACCTTTTCACTCCGCCATTTTGGCTCCCAGAAGCAGAACCAGGTCAGTTGTTTTTCCAATGAGATATTTTACATGGTTTTCTAATTTTTGAGTCTTTTGGATTTGTTTTACAGTGTCTTGATTTCATAAAGTCGCTAGCTTCCAATTGCTCTATTCTAATTTTTAAGGAAGTATTTTCTTCAGTAATCTTTTAGACTTCCTTTTCCATTTGGCCAATTTTTTTTAGGGAATTCTTCTCCTCATTGGTTTTTGGACTTCTTTTCCATTTCAGTTAGGCTATTTTTTAAGGTGTTATTTTCTTCAGTATTTTTTTTTGGTTCTCCTTTAAGAAGCTGTTGACTTGTTTTTCATGATTTTCTTGCGTCACTCTCATTTCTCTTCCCAGTTTTTCCTTTACTTCTCTTACTTGCTCTCAAAATCCTTTTGAGCTCTTCCAAGGCCTGGGACTATTCATATTTTTTTTTGGAGGCTTTGGATGTAGGAGCTTTGACTTTGTTGTCTTCTTCTGGTCATATATTTTAATCTTCTTTTTCAACAAAGTAAGATAATATAGTCTGATTCTTTTTTGTGCTGGTTGCTCATGATCCCAGCCAATTACTTGAGTTTTTAACTCTTTGTTAAGATAAGAGTCTGCTTCCAATGTGGAGAATTTGCTGTTCCAAGCTTTGGAGGTTTGTACAGCTGTTTTTTAGAGATACTTTAAGGGACCTGTAAATTTTCAGTTTTGCAAGGTGGTATGATTAAGGGCGAGGTGTTTACTCCTTTCCTGGCTTGTGCTCTGGTCTATTAGTGACCACAAGCACTCCTTTATGTCCTGGAACTGTGAGGAAGGTTTCCTCTCTACAGCCACTACAAGCTCCACCAAGCCATTGCTCCTCCTGGTCCCATGACTGCCACCCAGAACTGTGACCCAGATCCAACCTTGGTCAAAGCAAGGGATTCCTGCCTCAGCACTGGCAAAGAGATACATGCAATCCCTCTCTGATTAGCCACATCATTCCCTCAATCTATGGGCTGGCACCTCAGGAGGCAGCTGCCCCCCTAGGACCACGCTCTTGGGGAAAAGAGCTGGGACCCTGTGTTCCTCTCTCAACACCACAGAAAGAGAATTTTCCCACTGACCTTCTAAGTTGTCTTTGGCATTCATGGATTGAGGAGTCTGGAAACCACCACAGCTGCCTGTGATTCAGTCATCTGAGGCCTGCTCCAGGTTTGCTGTGGCCTGCATGGCCATGCTGCACTGTGCTCAGCTCCCAATCAGGTGCAATATACCTTTCTGATCAATCATCAAGGTTGTTTTAGGTAGGAAATTTGTTTCACTCTGTCTTTTTTTGGGTTCTGCTGCTTTAAAATTTGTTCAGAGCCATTTTATGAGTATTTGGAGGGGTTTGAGTAAGAGCTCAAGCAAGTCACTGCTTTCACTTTCCCATCTTGGCTCTGCCCCCCAGATTAAACCATTTATAAGTGCTTTTGAAGAATTTACAATTCAAAGGCACAATCCCCTTTCATGCTGCATTCATGTAGATCTTGAAATTCTTGTAGTCTTGGTTATGTCACCAGGACCAAGGATTATCCACCTACAGACACTAACATACACTTTGTGACATCTTTGGAAGCATTTTATCTTCTGTTATTGATAAGAGTCAGATTTTCAGTAAAATGTCGTAGCAAGTCAGTTTTGTGTCTTTAAATCCCTGCTACCTCTCAACTCTGGATAACTCTATACAACTAAAAATTAAGGACTCAAGTAATGGTTTTTTTTTTTTGCCTACATGACTATAATTCTCTTTCTAATACAACTATCTATATTGAGAGCTGTAGGTGCTTAAAGAAAGAGTAGTTAAAGAAGAATTATTTATTTAAGAATCCTCTGGGACCTCTTTGGTAAAAGGCTTTGTATTCACTTGCTACATTCTATGACTTCAAATTTTGTTGCAATGCTTTACTTCAGCAATTAGTTGTGATTCTAAATGCTTATAACGTTCTTTATGACCATGGAATATATTCCTATAATGCCATACATAGGTTGTTTGATTGTTGTCTTGATACTGATATTAGAAGGCTTCAGAATTCCAGTTTCTTCCTTTTTAGTCCTTGGTTTTTCTATTTCCTTTTGTTTCAAATAAGCAATTATGAAATGTTTGTTGAACAGCACAGCAGACAAAGTAAATTTCTGGGAGTGAATAATATATTACTTTTGCTATCGGGGGCAGACAAGAAAGAACAATATAGTTTAGACATGTAATAAGATGGAGCAGAGTCAAGATGGTGGAGTAAAAGCAGTGACTTACTTGAGCTCTCCCAAACCCCTCCAAATACCTGTAAAAATTAGTTCTAAACAAATTCTAAAGCAGCAGGACCAACTAAAAGACAGAGCAAAACAAATTTCCAGCCCAAGACAACGTGGATGGTTAATCAGAACAGTATATTGCATCGGGAATGCAGTTTGGCATGGCCACACAGGCAAAACAGGCCTCAGTGAAACTGGAGCAGGCCTCAGAGGATGGAATCAGGGCAGCTCTGGAGGTTTCCAGACTTCTCAACCCATGAAGGCCAAAGACAACTTAGAATGTCAATAGGAAAAGTTGTGACTACAATGAGAAAGAAGCTCTGTCCCAGGCCCAGTGCCTAGGCATGGCCCCAGGGCAGTGGCTGATTCTGGAACTTCTAGCCCACAGACTGAAGGGAAATTGAGTGGCTGATCAGAGGGAGATTGACAGGATGTCTTTCCTGATGCAGGATTCTCTTGCTTTTCCCATGCTTAGATCTGGGTCACAGTTCTGGGTGGCTGTCCTGAGGCAAAGAGGAGTGCTAGCTTGGTGGAAGTTGTAGTGGTGTCAGAGAGGAAAGCCTCCTCACAGTTCCAAGGCAGAAAAGTGCTTGTGGTCACCTATAGAACAGAGCACAGGCCGGGAAAGGAGTAAATACCTCAACCTTGATCACACCAACTTGGAAGAACTGAAAATTTCCAGGTCCCTAGAAATATCTCTGAAAACAGCTGCACAAAACCCCTGAAGCTTAAGATAGTGCATTCTACACACTGGAAGCAGACCCCTACCTTACAAAAGAGTTTATAACTCAAGTAATTACCTGGGATCATGAGCAAACAAAGGTGCAAAAAGTGAGACCATAGAATCTTTCTTTGGTGACAAAAATCAAAATATACAGCCAGAAGACAACAAACTGAAAGCTCCTACATCCAAACCTTCCAAGAAAAATAGGAATCTGTCCCAGGCAATGGAAGAAACCAAAAACTATTTTGAGAAAACAGTAAGAGAAACAGAGGAAAAGCTGGGATGATAAATGAAAGTGATGAAAGAAAATCATGAAAAACCAGTCAACAGCTTGCTAAAGGAGACCCAAAATATATTGAAGAAAATGACACCTTAAAAATAACCTAACCCATTTGGCAAAAGAGGTCCCAAAAAAATGAGGAGAGGAATGCCTTTAAAAGCAAAATTGACCAAATGGAAAAATGAAGTCCAAAAGCTTACTTAAGAAAATACTTCCTTAAAAATTAGAATGTAGCAATTGGAAGCCAGTGACTTTATGAGACATCAAGACACTGTAAAACAAATCCAAAAGATTGAAAAAATAGGAAACAATGTAAAATATCTCATTGGAAAAACAATTTACCTGGAAAATAGGAGCAGGAGAGATAATTTAAAAATTATGGGACTCTTTGAAGGCCATGATCACCAAAAAAGAGACTAGACACTGTCTTTGAAGAAATTATCAAGACAAACTGCTCTGATATTTTTAGAACCAGTGGGTAAATAGAAATTGAAATATCCACCAATTATCTCCTGAAAAAGATATCCAAAAGATAACTCCTAGGAATATTGTAGCCAAATTCCAGAGTACTCAGATCAAGGAGAAAATATTGCAGGCAGCCAGAAAGAAACAATTCAGGTATTGTGGAAACACAATCAGGATAATACAAGATTTAAGATTTTCTGCATTAAGGGACCAGAGGGCTTTGAATACAATACTCTGTAGGGCAAAGGAGATAGGATTACAACCTAGAATCACCTACCCAGCAAAACTGAGTATAATCCTACAGGGAAAAAAAAGGAAATTCAGTGAAATAAAGGACTTTGAAGCATTCTTGATGAAAAAACAAGAGCTGAAGACAAAATTTTAACTTTCAAATACAAGGACCAAATGAAACATGAAGAGACAAACAAGAAAGAGAACTCATAACAGACTTATTAAGGTTCAACTTTTTACATTTCTGCATGGAAAGATGATATCTGTAACTCATGAGACCTTTGTCAGTATTAGGTTAGTTAGAGGCAAATACATACATGAATACACGCATGCATGCATACATGCATACATATGTAATGTGTGTGCACACACATATATGCACATGTATACATGTGTGTATACATGTATACATGTACATACACACACATATATACACAAACACACATATATACATATATGTATGTACGTAAGGGCAAAGGTGAATTGAAGATGAAGGGGTGATATCTGGAAAATAAAATTAAGGGGGAGAGAAGATTATACTGGAAGAAGGAGAAAGGGAGAAGTAGAATGGGGTAAATTATTTCACATAAAACAGAAAAGAAAAGGCTTTTACAGTGTTGAGGAAATGGGGGAAGGTGAGAGGGAAGGAGTGAATCTTATTCTCATAGGATTTGTCTTAAGGAGAAAACAACATGCACCCTCAGTTGGATATGGAAATCTATCTTACCCTACAGGAAAAAGAGGGGGAAGGGCATAAGAGAGCTGGGGGATGATAGAGGGGAGGACAGATTGGGGGATTGGGTAATCAGAAGCAAACACTTCTAAAGTAGGACAGGGTCAAAAAAGAGAATAGAATAAATGGGGGGCAGGATAGTATTAAGGGAAATATAGTTAGTTTTTTACAATATGACTACCATGGAAGTGTTTTGCATATCTACACATGTATAACCTGCATCAAATTGCTTGCCTTCTCAATGAGGGTGGGTGGGGAGGGAGGAAGGGAGAAAATTTGGAAACCAAAGTTTAAAAAAAAAGTGTTAAAAATCTTTTTTCATATGCAACTGGGAAATAATATGTATAGCCAATGGGATATAGAAATCAATCATGCCCTACAGGCAAACTGAAGGGGAAGGGTATAACAGAAGATAGGGGAAGAGTTAGAAGGGAAGGCAGATTAGGGGAAGGGGTATTCAGAATGCATGCCATCTTGGAATGGGAGGAGGGATGAGATGGGGGGAAATTTGGAACTCAAAATCTTGTGGAAGTGAATGTTGAAACCTAAAAATAAGTGAATTAAAATAGATATGACTTAGAGTTGTAGGTTACTTAATTAAATTCCCTCATTTTACATATAAGAAATCAGAGACTGAGAGACTAAATTACTAAATGGTGATCATGCATAAAATATGTGACAAGGCTGTGATTTGAGTCTAGGTCTTCATATCCACAATCCCTATACAGGTCTGTATGCTATATCACAATATTTTCCTTAATATGTTTATATTTTCAAAATCACCAAGAACAACAGTGATAATAAGGAAGATATAAAGCTTTTATGAGTTCAGAAAATAGGGCTATCAATCTGGATAGTTAAACAGAGAGATAGATGAATGGATAGATAGATACCAAATGAGGTGTGTTTTTGGAGAAGGAATAGGAACTCAACAAATTTAAAGGTAGTAGAATGGACATTTTTGTGATGTGGTTAATTTAGCCAACATCAATCATGATTTTTTTCCTACTTGTGTTTCACCTGACATGGTTTACTTTAATTTTTATTTTTAGTTCTTAAGGCTAGTTATAGCTTATCACATAGCTAGCATTTTTATTTACTTTGAGAATCAAACTCTAATTTACATTTAAATGATTTCCATTTTGTCTCTAAACCTTTTTATTCATTTATTGTGATCGATATTAAGTCAGAAAATCAGACACCTGTCCCTTCCTCAGGAAGAACAAATTAACAAATAAACAAACATCAAAACAAGAAGTCAAAATAGGCAATCCTTTCCTTCTTTTTTTTTTCAGTAAAATTGCTATCTGTAGAATAAATTACATGATTCTATAATTGCTAGAAGTCCCTCTTGTCTAAAATGATTTGCTTCACTCTTTACCCTTTCCTACTTGGACTGGTATAATTGGCATGTCAATGATTCTTAATGTAGGAATTAAACAGCCCTGAAAACCATAGAATTATAGCAAGGGATTCATATCTTGAAATGAAACACTATGATAAATAAACAAACTTGTATTCTGTTGACTGAGGAATATGTCTTGAGAATGTGAGAAGTATTATTTTTCAGATGTATGTAGACACTCATGATTAAAACAATACAAAATCACTTCAAAGCTTTACTAAATCCTTAATAAACTTTCAGCATTATTTCTTTTCTCAATCAACACATACCAACAGAATAACTTCTGATACAGAGACCTTCCAAAATGTTTTGGGTAAGAGGTAGGAAATCATGGGAAAAATTGGAAGTAGTAACAGAATAATATTTTACTTCCCCGGTTTTAAATGTTAAGTTTCAAGTAAGGGGATATATGTAACTGTTTCCCTTTATATTTGTATGTAAGTCTCTCACATTAACAATAACAAAATCATTATATATGATTTTAGTGTGCACGGTATGCCAATCACAGGAAGATTTTGCATCAAATCTGGAAAAAAATATGAAAATTAGTAAAAATATCCCATCAAGTATCATGTTAGTTAAAGTAACCTTTAAATGGAATTGATTCATAAAACTTGTGGGTTTTTTTAATTAATGGTTGTAACAAACTGAGTTTTTTAAAATGTTGATGGAAAAGGATCTTAGTATAATATAGTAGAGCTGATAGAGACTTAGATGTTATTCTGTCCATTCTTCTCATTTTATGTGTAACCAGGGTCATGAAGCACATTTGCATTATATTCTCCAACTGACTCTTCACCATCTGAAAATGGATGTCCCATAGGCATCTCAAAATTTCCATATTTACCAAGTGTTGATATTTTCCTAAGTGCTGGGGTTACCAAGCAATATGGTCTGTACCCTTTAGGAGCTTACATTTCAGTGGGAAAAGGCAACTATTAAGGAGGCCATAGAAAGTGGAGTGGAACCTATACAGGGCAAATTAGCCACTGTGAAGAGTGAGGTAGGAGAGCATTGAACAGCATCGGTAGAGACTGACTATGAATTATTATGAGCTTATATGATCCCTGCCTTCAAAGTTGGTGATGGTTTAGTATAAAAGATCCTAATCTTCTGACTTTCACATTCAGGAAATAAGATGTGATTACAAATTATATTTAGGGACACATCTCTAAAAGGAGAGAAAAACTGGAAAGGAAACAACATGTAGAAGAATCCAGTACTTAATTGTGTTTTTCTTCCTAACTTACCACATTAGAGACATCAGAGAATTTCTTCTTGTGTGAGGTCTGACTTTCTTCTGGTTGAGCTGATATATTTTACTACAAGTGGAATAGTTCATTTATATGGTACCTGACATACTCTGATCTGTATAACTTCACTGGTTTATATTTGCTGTTAGCTTGGATAAATGGGTTTCTTTGCTATTCACTATGCACAATTTTTGTATAACTGCAATTTGTTGGGAATTGAGTCCAGCTTTGGAATGTATTTTGAAGTATTCATTCCCCTTCATGGGATAGTGACAAGGAGTTCAGATTACTTTTTTTCCCTCCAAATGCCCATCAATTTGGGGGTGACTGAACAAATTATGGTATAAATTGTGCTTGAATATTATTGTGCTGTAAGAAATGATGCAGATGATGGTTTTGAAAAACTTGAGAAAACATATATAACTGATGCAAAATGAAATGGGAAGAACCAGAAAATACATTATATACAGTAATCAATATTTTGACAGTGATCAACTTGGCTACTCTGATCAAGATAGTGATCCAAGATAATTCCAAAGCATGCATGATGAAAAATACTATACACTGAGAAAGAGAGAGAGAGAGAGGAGAGAGAGAGAGAGAGAGAGAGAGAGAGAGAGAGAGAGCAAGAGAGAGCTGATGAACTCTGAGTATAGATTGAAGCATACTTTTTAACTTACTTTATTTTCCTTTCTCTTTTCTGATTTGGCTAATATGAAGTTTGTTTTTCATCACTTCACATATATAACAGATATATGTTTTCCTTCTCAGTGGGTGGGGAAGGGCTGAAGGGAGGTAGATAATTTGGAATTCTTTTCAATGTTAAAATAAATGAAATATTAAAATTATTTACCAAAGACTAACCATATTTAAGATCTTTGGGTGTAATTTAAACATTTTACATTCTCTCTGATGGCAGCTAGGTGGCATATTGGATAGAGTGGCAAGTATGGAGTCACAAAGATTTCTCTTCATAAGGTCAAATCTGGCCTCAGACACTTACTAGTTATGTGACCATGGGAAAGTAATTTAGTCCTTTTTGCTTCAATTTCCTCATCTGTAAAATACACAAGAGGAGGAAATGGCAAATCACTACAGTATCATTGCAAGAAAACCCCGAATGGGGTCACAAATTTGGACCTGACTGAATCACTGGACAACAGAAACACATTCTGTCTGAGGACAGCATAATGACCCAGATTCATGACTTTTCTCCTGCTCTCCTCCTGGCAGGAATCAGTCTCCTTTGTTGTTATAGTTTGCCCTTTGTTCTTGAAGAAAATCAATGACATCATGAGGGTGATATCTTGACTTCCATGTAAATTGGATTTGAGTGAGGCAGAGCTGTGCAATATAATCAATATTATCCAGTTATCAGAGTCTAGTGGCAAGACATAGGTCAAGATGAATGGTGATGGCCCAGAAGCAGTGGGTGACCTTGACCTTTCTAAATTAAGGTCTTTCCCAGGTTTGTTTGTCTTAGCCAGAACCATTCAATGACTAAGGACTAGGGAAGAAATGAGACAATAGAAAGCTTAATTTACTATCATAAAAATATAAATATGGAGGGAAGGCTTCTGGAGTTTCTGTCCAGAACAGAAAACAATTGCTATTTACACTCATTCTAAGTCATCAAAAATAAACATAAGTGTCAGGAGTTGGTCTGGGTTATTGTTGGCTATTCAGTGAAAGTCAAAATGATTTTGTTCTAAAGGTTTAGTCAAACAAATTTTTGAAAATGCAATAGCTTTTTGAAAGCTTGTTTTTCAACAGCTATATTTCAAGAAATCAAAAAAATGAATACTGCACCAATCACAAGTAAATGTCCCAACTTTTAAAGAAATAAATTAAAGTTAATAAAACAGTTAATACAAAACCTTTTTCCTAAGAATCTGGTTCCCTCCTTCCCACAAATACACACAGCATCCATAAGAGTAGTAAGCTTAAACTTACACCATAATAATAGTGAGGCACATGTGTAAGAAATGTGTAACAAGATTTAACTCACATCATTTATTCCTGAAGTGCTTCTTTGTTTTAGAGACCTCATGCTGAACCCTTCATGTTGTTGTTGTTCATTTGTCATTCTGCAGTGATATCATAAGGGTAATGTTTTGACTTGTGTGGGAACTGGATTTGAGTGAGGCAGAGCTGCACAAAGTGGACACTCTTCCTTTCTCCTGAATTCACCAGAGTCCAGTGGCAACACAAAAGTCAGCATGACTGGTGATGGCCCAAGATGCAGTGTGTTGCCTTGGCCTCAGTCCCCTCTGTAGGAGGATGAGTAGAGGAAACTTCTCATATCCATTCCTTCTTGCAAGACAAGCCTGGCAGTCCTATGTTGAAACACAAAGTATACATGAGCTCCACACACTCCTCATACATGGATAGCAGAAGTAAGAATAGAGAAATTCAGTGATTTGCCCACATTCACATAGACCATAAATGGCAAAGATGAAATTGTAATTCAGATCAATCAAGTATGTTTATAGGCATTCCCTGATGAAATGCAATGTAGTGTGTATGGTCCTTAAACCATGTGCATAATTCCAAGAATAATAAATAAAGTAAAATGTTTTCTCACTTACAGTACCACTTTTATTTTTATTTTTGTTAATCTTCTTTGGAAATGATAGTAACCATTTTAATTCAGTTGCTATAACCCCTATACTAGCCACTGTGCATTATAATTAATGCTGTTTAAATAAGCTTTTAAGGGCTCTACAGGAGTTTCTGTAGAAAGAAATTCTATGTCAGATATATTTTAAAAGTGAAGAATCTTTTCTGTAAACACTTCCAAATTTACCTGTTTCATAAAAATCATTTTCCATAATGGCCTTTATTAAAGGAGGGCAGAGAACTATTCTTCATGAAGAATCTTGAAGAAATTAATGTTCAGGAAAAAAACAAAAGCTTTTTTGTGCAACTTTAAGAAATATAGCTGAGGTAAAAAAAAAAAAACTAAAGATGATTCAGAACAAAAGGATATGATTTCAAAGTAGATTGTTGATTTAGATGTGTTCTTCATTAAGATTCTCAGGAATCATGTGGTTCTAACTGCTGTACTTTGAACATTTAGCTTGTGTGATATGATACTCAAACTGTCTCAAAGACAGAATATTTAGAAATATGGCATCACATTGTCTTAGTTTTAGAAAGAAAGTATCACTCAACCAAAAGGAATCATTTTCATACTCTGTCATCAGGTCTCTGCTGCCATTCCACCATAGGCAAAGGAAAGCTCTGAAATAAAAAGGTAGTTTCTAGAGAACAATCCTAAATCATTCCTTTAAATAATACTAAACACCTCCTACACGAAGTTTTGCAGCTGGAGCATTCAAAAAGAAAGCTTGCTTAAATATGTTTGTTATCCAAAAATGCAGAAACTGTTTCACTCCATCATGCTGCCTCTTATGCTTCTGTCCCTCAAACAGAGTTCTGCTCCAAATCAAGCCAAAACTCTAGTACACTCTGTAATTAGGACACATTTATTCTTATCTTTTATTTGTATTTCACCACAGCTAAGTTTCTATTATGTTTCTAATAATAATTTAATAAAGACTTATTAAGCACCTACTATGTGTCAGGCACTATGATAAGTGCTGGGGACACTAATAAGACAAAGAACACCTCTGTCCTTAGGAGATTACAATCTAGTGAGGAAAGAAAATAAGCTACAAAATGAGTAGAGGAGGGCATTGGACCACCATGGGGTATATAGAATGGGAAAATCATGTTTTGTTTTGTTTTTTGGAGCTCAAGCAGAATTGAAGATGGAAAAGGAATAATTGCTTCACTTCACACAGTAAGTCTTTCAAACCTTCTCTCCTCAAGATTTCATATCAAGTCTTCCTCCTGTACCTCAGAAGAAGGTCTGGCACAGCACTTTACTAAGAAAAAAATGGAGTATTAGTCAAAAGTTCCTTATTATCCCATCTCACAATGCCAAGTTTACCAATGATCACTTAATTGCTATTAAAAAAAAATCCTCAAACATTAATACTGCATTTACATAATGTTATTTTTCTTCCTGACCCTCCATCCACCTATCTTGTTTCTCTCTTTTGTTGTTTCATGATACTTATCACACCTCTTAACCCTGGATTTTCTCTAAGACTCTGTCTTACATAGCTTGGAAAAAGAGACTCTATATCTGTTGTTAAAATAATTTCAACTAACTTAGAAAATAAGTCCATAATTTACAAATGGATTAAATCAATTAAGAGTGAAAAGAGTTGAGTTTAAGATCTAACTCTAAAACAATCTGACTGTGTGACCCTGGGGAAGTCATTTAACTTCAGAGGTAATATGCAGCACTTCTTGAACCATGGGTCATGAGTGGAAGAAGTTTAAAAAGCCCTGAATAGAAAAAAGCAAACTGGACCTCAAGTCATCAAGACATAATGTTTGGACCTGTCTCAGACACTTCCTGACTGTGGGAACCTGGTCAAGATAATTTGCTAAATTGCATTTTTCCTCTCAGTGCTTTTTTATCTCCCTACTGATGCTGTCTTCTTCTTAGGTTCTACTTAGGATTCTACTTCAAATATCTTCTAAGATATCAACTGATGGCTAAGATGTTTTTGGGAAAGAATATAAAGCATGGCTCTTAAAAAGGACTGTCTGAATGTTTTTAGAGAAGTTTTCAAATTCAAAAAGGTCTCAGTGATAATTTTAATTGGTATTTTTGGGATCAGATGGTCACACATCTTCATCCATTCACACACAAAAAGAAAATCCCCATTGAATCTTACACATAGATTAAAAGATCCCAGGATAGATCAGTTCCTTGGATATTTTGTAAAACTTTATTTTTTGTAAATATTGTGAATCTTGAATAACTGATAATTGAGGATTTTATGTATGATAAAGGAATCAAACAAGTCATGGTAATAATTATACACATGTCATCTTCATTTAAATCTTTTTTTGTCTTTTTTAATAAACCAATTTTATTGAAATAGCTTTCAATTTTTATTTTTTTAAGAAGCAACCACATACATAGAACTGACTTACATGGACTGCTCAGTTCTTCAGAAATTAATCTCAACAAGGGAGGTCTGCCTTCAAAAGAAAATATGTAAGAAGACAGTTTTCATCGTCCCCACTTCTTAATAGGTCCATGGATGCATAACACTAAATATTTCCAATTTCATTTTTGATTTATTGATCTATTTTGATGATATTTCTTTCTAATTTTCTTTTTTCTTTCTTTCTTTTTCTCTTTTTTCTCCCTTTCTTTTTCTTTTATTTTTTATTATTAATTTCTTTTTAGTTTTCAACATTCACTTCCTCAAGATTCTGAGTTCTAAATTTTCTCCCCATCTCGCCTCTCCCCCAAACCAAGATGGAATGCATTTTGAATACCCCTTCAACTAATCTGCTCTTCCTTCTATCACCAACCATTTCTCTTATCCCTTTCCCCTCCTATTTGCCTGTAGGACAGGATAGATTTCTATGCCCCATTGCCTGTATATCTTATTTCCCAATTGCATGTGAAAACAATTTTTAACATTTGTTTTTAAAACTTAGGGTCCTAAATTCTCTCCCTTTCTCCCTCCCCACCCACCCTCATTGGGAAGGCAAGCAACTCAATACAAGTTATTCATATGTAGTCATGAAAAAAACTTCCATAGTAGTCATGTTGTGAAAAACTAACTATATTTAAATTTATTCTATCCCATCTCTTGTTTATTCTATTCTCTCTGTTGACTCTGTCTCTTGTCAGAAGTGTTTGCTTCTGATTACCCACTCCTCCAATTTGCCCTCCCCTTTATCATCCCCCTGCTCTCTTATCCCTTTCCCTCTTATTTTCCTGTAGGGTAATATAGATTTCCACACCCAATTGAGTGTGTATGTTATTCCCTCCTTAAGCCAAATCCAATGAGAATAAGATTCACTCATTCTCTGTCACATTCCTCCCTTCTACCATGAAAGCCTTTTTTTGTCTGTTTTATGTGAGATAATTTACTCCATTCTTCCTCTCCCTTTCTCCTTCTCCCAGTATAATCCTCTCTCATCCCTTCATTTTATTTTTTTTTGGATATCACCACTTCATCTTCAACTCAATCTGTATCCTCTATCTATCTATTTATCTATCTATCTATCCATCCATCCATCTATCTATCTATCTATCTATCTATCTATCTATCTATCTATACTTTTCCCCCTCCAACTACCCTAATACTGACAAAGGTCTCATGAGTTAAAAATATCTTTCCATTTAGGAATGTAAAGAGTTCAATTTTAATAAGTCCCTTATGATTTTTCTTTTGTGTTTACCTCTTCATGTTTCTCTTGTGTCTTGTATTTGAAAGTTAAATTTTATCTTCAGCTCTGGTCTTTTCATCAAGAATGCTTGAAAGTCATTTATTTCAATGAATGTCTATTTTTCCACATGAAGGATTATACTCAGTTTTGATGGGTAGGTGTAATCCTATCTCTTTTGACCTCCAGAATATTATATTCCAAGGCCTCCAGTCCCTTAAAGTAGAAGCTGTTATGAGTGACCACAAGTACTCTTTTATGCCTTGAGACTGTGAGGAGTATTCTCTCTTCACCTCCACCACAAGCTCCACCATGCCAGCTCTCTTCCTTTCCCCAGCACTGCCACCCAGAGTTGCAACCCAGATCCAAACACAGGCAAAGCAATAAAATCCTGCCTGAACACCAGGAAAGAGATCCCTGCAATCTCCCTCTGATCAGCCACTCAATGCCCCTTCCATCTATGGGTGGAGGGTTCAAGAAGCAGTCACTACACCAGTTTGGGGCTGGGACCATTCTTCTCTCTCACTGCAGTACAGATCTTTCCTCCTGACCTTCTAAGTTGTCTTTGGAGTTTGTGGGTTGAGAAGTCTAGAAATGGCCACAGCTGCCTGTGATTCACTCCCCTGAGGCCTACTTCGGGTTCACTAAGGCCTGGTCTTTGCCTGTGCACCCACACTGAACTGAGCTCCTCTCTGAGCCTGATGCAATAGTGCTTTCCACTCAACCATCCAAGTTATCTTGGGCTGGAAATTTGTCTCACTCTTTCTTTTTTTTTGGGTTCTGCTGCTCTAGAATTTGTTTAGAAACATTTTTACAGGTATTTGGAGGAGTTTGGGGAAGAGTTCAAGTAAGTCACTACTCTTGCTCCACCATCTTGGCTTCACCTCTCTCTTCTTCCATTTAATTCCTTTGCTTAAGATTTTGTAACTTAAATTAAACTAGAAGTATCAAGATGGTGTAGAGGACAGAGTAATGGACCTGTCATCAGGAAAATCTGAATGCAACTCTGACCCCACTAACTAACTTTGTGACTTTGGTCAAGTCACTTACCCTCTATTTTCCTCAGTTTGCTTAATTTGAAATAGGAATCATAAAAGCACATACCACCCAGATTTGTTATGTGTATCAAATGAAATATTATTTTGAAGAACTTATTAAAGTGCCCAGTACATAATAGGAAATGATGATGATGAGGATGATGATGATGATGATGATGATGATGATAGTGTTGGTGGTTGTGACGGTGATTCTATTGACCACCCACATTGAGAGAAGAAATGGTTTTGGGGGAAACTTTGTTAAGCATTCTATTGACATAAATGAACCTTTTTGCAGTTTTAAGTTTACATAAAGCGACAAACTGATAGCTTGTGTTGCACCCTTCATAAAGCATTCCTCGCTTATTCTGTGTCAACTTCTGAACAGTGTTCCACTGCACTGGCTTCCATTTTACAATTCTTTACTAATCTTATATATTTGTACATATTTTAAATCTTCAGCTTGGCCATGACACAGCATTCTATATATCCTTTCATATATAACTATGTCCACTTCACCTTATCTATAAATTAATAATGATACCTGTAATAGTAATAATTTCAATATAGTGTTTGAAGGCATGCAAAGAACTTTAGAGATGTCTACTTTTATCTTTACAACACTCTTGGGAGATAGAGGTTAAATTATTTATCTGAAGTTACAACTAGTAAAAATTTGAGGCTGTGTTTGAATCCATCTCTTTGTATCATTCACCATCTAAATGCCTCTTTTCCTGAGACCATATTCATCAAACTTAAACACTTTCTTTTCTTTGTTTCTCACTGATGAGGGACTGGTGCTCTGATATAGCAATGTTATAGAAATCTCAAATAACAATTAACTACAAGTAATGTCTTCTGACTGGATGTCAAAATCTGATTTATTCTCTGTTCCATAAGTTATCTAATCAATGAAAAAAATCACTTACAGTTTGAAATTTCTCACTTTCTACATCTGATTTAGTTCCCTCTCACAGGAACATATTTATTTGAATTATTCACTTATTCTTTTTGATTCTGTGGGACAGCAAGTGCCCATTTAGCCATATATCATTAGTAGTTCTGTCAGGTACCAGAGTAACTGGCCAACTGGAGAAACTTTGGGGCTCCTCAGTTCATATTGGAACAATTATTTTTATCTTCCTATTTCTAGTAGAAAATTGTTATCATGACTAAACACATGCATTAATGTGGAGTTAAGGCCTAATTGCAAATGAATTATTTTAACAGTGTACAGTACATTATTTCAGCAGTTAGTACAGCCTATTCTCTAATTATATAGCTATTTTTTTCATGATTGGTCCATCATTATCTGCACTTTTGATTAATCAAATTTCTCTTTTCTGATATTCATTAATATTTTAGTGACCTCAAATAATTTATCTTGTCTCAACTATGAATTAGATATCTCTCTATTTATAATTGAACAAAATGATGAAGATCCTTAGCATAAATTTTGTTGGTCACTTATCATTTAATTTTGACTGTATTTTAATCCTTTTTTTTCTTTTTTATAGTATTTCTGATGTTGTTCTTCAATTCATTTATCCTCTAAAGTTACGTTGTGCTTTATAGGTGTCTTTGATTCTCAAAGACATGTATGCCAGGGGCAAATTTGGGTAGGCCTTGCCAAGTTGGAAGATTTTCAGTGATGTTAATTCCAGCTAAGAAGTGAACTATGTCACATAAAAGCTAAGCTATTTAAGTTCGGATTGGCTCCAAAACAAAACAAAAAAAAATGATAGGCAGATAATGGATATATTTTAGCAAAACAGTTCTAAATGAAAGTCTTCTTAAGAGTAAAGGGATGCTGATCTGCAAGGATGAAAAGAGCAATCTACACTAAGGAAATCACAGATCTTAGAATTATGGAAGCTTTAAAAAAATCATTATAAACCTTATTCCTATGAAAGTAATGTAAGATGGAAAATTTAAAAGTCAGAAATGTGAATTGCTTTAAAAACAATTCCTTGAATTTGACCTGAGATCAATACAATTACATATATATATATATATATATATATATATATATATGTATATATATATATATATATATATTCTTGTCATGATGATTAAAAACTTCAGTTTTCTAACATACTGTTGATGCATGTTTTTTGTTTAAGTGAAGATATGATTCATTGGCCATATACAATTTTTCTTTTATAAGAAAAGTATATTTAATTTTCATTTTGGTGACTCATTTACTCTCTATTTTTCAAACTATTTTTAAGAATTCATAATTCCAATTTATTTTCAATATTGTCATAGCTGACTTTTGAACAAATGTTTAAATAAATATCCGAAGGGACTTTCATCTGGAAGATCTCTTAAGCCAGACTTAAAATATTATGGTTACCTGGAAATTTCTAGTAGAATCACTCTAATATTGTTCCCCTACATTCAGTCCTGGTTGCTTTCCTTATGGTATTAATGCTCATTTACAATACACACTCACACACACACACACACACACACACACATACACACTTGCAAAGAGAAAAAAAATTTGCTGATTGTTGACTAGAGTATCTTGTCAAAAGGGAATATTGAATATCATTATTCCTTTCTCTGTTTTGGAGAAATAAGTCCTTTATGAAAATAAATAGTAAAACTTTGGCCATGGTCAAGGGAGTATAATAATTCACTTGTAATTTCAAGGTGCTTTTGTGTAAAGAACTTTAAAAGTTTTGAATGACTTTTCCAATCACTATAATAAAAGAAAGCAAGAGAAGACACCAATAAAGAATGAATGAGAATGGGAAACTTATGGATTAAAAATACAAATAGAAAGCATCATAAAATTAGATTAAAAAAAGGAAAGATCTTGGTCAGATATCTAGTTGGACAATTGGAATATTCAACTCCCAGAGTGGTCCCAAAGTCTATCACACTATCACTATGAAAGGCTTACATAATAACTTTAGATCTATGGGGTAAGACAGGATTCTAAAACCTTTGAGTAAACAGTTTGACTGGTTCAAGATGATTACAGATGTCACCAGAAAATCTGAGATTTGTGTTCATTATATGTAAAGAAAAATGCTACTAACTCATGTTTTAAATTTGGAGATTCTCAGTACTGGTAAGTAATTGGAACACATCTTCATTTGCTTCCTAGTCCTGGAAGGAAATGGCAATCATATAAACAATACATTGCTCATGACTGAACAATTCCCAAAATATAAACAAGCATACCCAACAGGAAGAAGAATGCTTTCATAGTTGCTAAAGTTTCATTGTAAAAGTACTTTTTGGTTCATGGACTTTTTGCCAGTATCCATTGGGACCAAGGGAGAGACATTGTAAGTATCCTACACAAATGTATGTTAGCTTTGATTAGCATCAAGTGGTCCAGAACAACATCTCACCCTGATCAAGGGGATATGTATTTTGAATGCTTAAGTTGTACAATAATGAACATATTAGGGGCAATGAAATCACAATTACAGTGAAAGTAAAGGCAGCATTTGGGTTTTTTGTCACCTACATCTAGTTCCACCAAGATTGAAGCCACTTGCTTTATACTCCATCTACTGCTGCATGATCATGAACCACAACTACCTATTGATTTGTGCTTTGTGTCCAAAGATGGAGATTCTACAGATGCTCACAATTAATATATCTCTTAGTTCAGAGATAAACTGAAAGAATCTTATCACCTAGCTACAAACTTAGCATAAAAAGACAAAACTAAAAGAAATAGATGAGAATATGATGCTTAAGTTCATTGTTAAGACCGTTAAAGAAAATGACTATGTTTTGCTGAGATATCTTGGTGTGTATATTGTACATACAAGTTAGCCAACTATTTGGAAGCTATTTCATGTTTAATTTTGGAAAGATTAGGCTATTTTCCATTTTTCTTAAATGTTCCTAGAGGACAGAATGAACCTTACAAGTATATTTGACTGTAATCATTTATTGAAAATTGATGTTAGTTTAACTCCATGGTGGGTAGATGAGAGTGACGGACAATCACCTCAGCAGACTCTACCCAGAAGAACAAAACAAAACAAACAAACCAAAACCTTTTCGTACAAAGATTCCTTGGACAATGGCATAGGAAGATATTTCTGCGCAAGAAAACTGTGTATTGCATTTCCAAAACAGTCTAAATAATGGAAGAAGCCTCAATGTAGTGTCAATGCTTCAGTTTTTCAGATCTAGATTTCTCTAGCATACAACCACAGCCTTTATATCATAGTAATGTTGCTAGCCATTTTAAGACTTCTGTAAGTTCAAGTTTAAGTAAACAAGTCTGTAGTTTTGTTAAGAGTTATAATCATCAAATCACATCAAAAAATCACTGCTCTAGAGTAAGAAAGGACATACATTTATGGGAAAGCAAGAATTATCCAAATAGTAGCAAGACTAACTCATGAATTAACAGGCAAAATTTGTCAAATTATTGCACATGTAATGATATGATAAGGCTTATGTTTATGCAAGTCATGTGTGACTTCCATATAACCATTTCTGTTTACTGAAAAGTGTATCATAGGGTCATGAGTGTATTAACTTTGCATTGCCTTGCTATTTACTTATTTGCATGTGTAGATATTTTACAAATTTTATTATTTTGTAAATCTAATGATGTCACTATTACTTTGTTTTATTTTAAGCATATTTACTTGTGTTACATAGAAGAGCATGTTTTACTATGAACATCTAGATACAATATATTCTGCATGAAACTAAGAACTTTATTCACTAAAGCAACCTACATACTAGTACTTGACATTGTACTCTGCTTATTACATAGTTGTTGATGGTACCCTAAGGTGACTCCCTTGGACAATGAATAAATAGTCCTTGCTCTTTGAAGGGATGTTCTGGTGTATTTTGGTCTTCTTTTTCCATTCTATTTTATTTTATTGTGCAACAGGAGATATAGCATGTTACTAAGGATTCCTATACTCTTTTAAATTATTTAGAAAATTTTTTGACAATTGTTTACTGGCTAAAAAGAAGATCATCTTAATTTTACTCTGAGTTGGGGCTTTTGCTATAAAAATTTTGATGGGGGTTGGAGATGAGGAAGAAAGTTATGGATAATTAATTACACCAAACCCAACTGGTTGGAGACCCACATTGCAGATTGGAATTGAATATATTCCCTGAGGGCAGAGAACATTTTGTTAATTTGAATCAAAATCCATATTTTTTTAAGCATTATAGCTTTGGAGAGAAATAAAACAACATATAGACAGAATCTTTGCTGGAAGAGTGAAATCCACCCAAGCTATTATCATTCTCAGGCAAGCAGGCAGGTTTATTTTCTGAGGAGATTGGAAGTTTGGGTTTTCTCTACTTTCAAGGAAAAGAAAGTCACACCCTAGTCTCATACCCAGTGGGTGGGATTAGTTGTGAAACATTCTTCTCTTTCTATTAATATTTTTTCTCCTCAGTAACATCTGCTTGGCATTTTATAGATTCAATAATTACAAATTGCATCAGAGACACAAATTTGAAAAAAAAACAACAAGAAAATTCAAGAAAATTGAGTAATGATCTCAGTTTTACAAAAAGGAATTTTTCTTTTCTTTAAATGGAAGGAAATGTTTAAATATATTTTTTAAAGAGTCACACCATTATATGTTGGTGTAGTCATTAAACTAGAGGAACATGAATATTGACTTAGAGAAGCAAATTGGCATTGCATATATAAAATTGTCCTTGCATTTAAGAAGACCATGGTTCATTTCCCACCTCTAATATATCCTGAATGCATTTCTGTAAGAAGGTAATGCAATTTCTCAATGGTAACTATGACTAGTAGTCATAAAACAGTGAATTAACTGGATTGGTGGAAGAAGTGTCCTCATTAGACATTTACCTATATCAATAAAATCATTACCTCCCTATATGCATGAGTGATATTATTTCATTCAGTCTATCACCCCTACTTTCTCAGAAATCTTTGTTCTTTTCCTGTCTGCTGGAGGCTTCTCTGTTGCCTGCGAACACATCCACGTTTCATTCTTCCTTCAAAAAACAGGGGGAAAAATCTAACTTGATTAATTCATCTATTCCCACTAGATAATCATCGTTTTCTGTAGAAAATCACCCTTTTTCGTAGAAAAACTTTTTGAGAAATCCATTTCTATGTATTCGAAAAATGATCCCTTTCTCAGAGACACATGCTGCAAAAGTATGCCATAGTTGTAATTACTAACAGTGTATTTCCCTCCATCCTATTCCTCCCTTATTTATCCTTCTCTCTCTCTCTCTTCTTTCACCCTATCCTGCCTCAAAAGGTTTTTGCTGTTCACCATTACCTCCCCCAATGTACCTTCCCTTCTATCAGCCCCAACCGTTTTCTTATCACCTTCCCTACTGATTTCACTGTAGGGTAAGATAGATTTCTATACCCAACCGTATTATTTCCTCTTTGAACCAATTCTGCTGAGGGTAAGTTTTAAGACCCATCCTTTGCCCCACCCCTACCCCACCCGGCACACATCAATATTAACCTCTACTGTAAAATCTCTTTAGTTCCTCTTTTATTTACAATTTATAATTACAATTTACCTCCTATCTTTCCTTTCCCCCTTCTGCCAATGTATAGTTCTTTCTAAACCATTTTGTTGGTTCTGCCACTCCAGAATTCATTTTGAGCCATTATTTTAAAGTTATTTGGGAGGAAGTTTGGGAGAGCTCAGGCTCTACCTCCTCCACTGGTTCTTAAACCAGGATATGCTCGCTAATGGTTGGAGTCCCACAGGGCTCTATCATGGACCACTTCCTCTCTCTTAATACTATACTACTTTGTTATCTCACAGACTACCATGGATACAATTATCATCTTTATGCAGATGATATTCAGAATGATTTATCTATCTGTGAGTCCTCTCCTCACCACAGGTCTCTCTTCTTGACTGTTTATGGGACAATTTGAACTGCTTTGCTGTAGACATCTTGTACTCAACATGTTCAAAAGTTAGATCATCTTTTCATCATATTATTCCCTCTTTCAAGCTTCCATATTACTATAGACATTATTATCCATTTACTCATTCTGGTTTGCAACCAATGTGTCATTCTTGATACTTCATTCTCCCTCACCCCACCACCATATCCAATCTGTTTCCCAATCTTGTTTATATTATTTTGTAACATTTCACATATGCTTTATTCTCTTCTCTAATACTACCACTACACTGTTACAGTCATGCAATACTTACTCTTTCAACAGCCCATTTTTTTTCCCCTCCGTGCCCCAAGTCTCTCCCCACTGTAATAGATCTGTCATTCAGGTCAAGGTGATCTTCCTAAACTACAGGTCTGACCCTGTGTTCTCTCTCTACTTTCTCTGTCTCTCTTTCTCTCTGTCTGTCTGTCTGTCTCTGTCTCTGACTCTGTCTCTGTCTCTCTTTCTCTCTCTCTCTCTCTCTCTCTCACACACACACACACACACACACACACACACACACACATTCCAATTTCATTGGAATTTATTGTGTATGTGTATGTGTGTGTGTATATATATATATATATGTATTATATATATAGTATGTATGTATGTATATTCAATTGACTCCTTAATATTAACTTGAGCAAATGTAAATTCCTTGGTTTGACTTTTCAAGCATCCATAATCTAAACTCCTCCTAACTTTTCAGCCTTTTCAACCTTACTCCTTTTCATATGCTTTACATTCAAATGGTGTTAACCTTCTTTCTGCTCCTCAGATAAGATTCTCCATCTTCTGACTCTGCCCATTTTCATTGACTGAAGTTAAGATAAGTCAGACCATGAATGAAACAATTAAACTAAAAGCAGTTGCTTAAAAATGTTTATTAATTTATTACTACCACTCTCCCACCAAAAAAATCCTTGAATAAATGAATACACACACACACACACACACACATATGTATATATATATATATACATATATATATATATATGTATATATATATACATATATGTCTATATATATATATGTATATATATATGTATATATATATATGTATATATATATATACATATATGTCTATATATAAACTCAACATGAATTTTAAATGAAAAATAGTCAATACAATAAAAATGAGGTGTTTTATCAGGGCAAGTTAGTTGCAGCACTGTGTGCTACAAACCAGATGCTGGGTTATCCAAGGAGAGGGTAGGAAATGGAGTTTATATAGGGTACTAAGACAGAAAGAATGGCTAGGCTTCTGGTGGGAGAAGCTAGTTATCTCACAGCTTCAAAATGCAAATTGCTTTTACATAACAAGCAAAAGTCCATAAGGTTTGGTAATCTCTGGAGGGGAGAGTTTGGGAAATATACAAAATGATCAGAGACTGGGTGACATTGTGTGGTCTGCCTCAGGCAATTCATTAGTCTGCTAATGGAGAGCCGGACAGCTTCAGTCAACTTAGTCAACTGTGTTTGTCATAACATCCATATACACCCAAATGTTTATAAATGTATAAGTATGTACATATATGCATACATATATGTACATATATACACACATGTATATATGTACATATATGCATACATATATGTACATATATACACATGTATATATATGTACATATATGCATACATATATGTACATATATACACACATGTATATATACAGAGAGGGAGAGAGGGGGAGAGAGAGAAAGAGAAAGACAGAGAGACAGAGACTGAGACAGAGAAAGACAAACACAGAGAGAAATTTAACATCTCCTGGATTAATAAAATTGAAAATTCAATTTACCTAAAAAGAAAAAATATATATTTTGCAACTCCTATGTGTAATGCAATGCACTGGATGTACAAAAATTAAATGACATACCCCTTCTTCATAATAAGATATTAATATAATAGGATTGTATTGTACATATAAGTTAATTGTAAAATACCATAAGTTGGAATATTATAAGTGGACATTCACACAAAGTTTTATAAGAAATTTAAAGAGGGGTATACAGTGTGAGTGAAGAGGAAGGGATAGGGGCAAGACCTGCTCAAAGGTGATTAGATGAGCAGCATAAAGGACAGGGAAGAGTTACAGGTAAATCCAAAATGTTAAGCTTAAATGATTGGGTTTTTAGTCTTGTTCTCCATAGAAGTGGAGGACTTAGTGGGAGAAGCTCGTTTCCGAGAAAGATAAAGGTTTCCCTTTTTTTTTTCTTTTGCTTTTTAAGATATTGAACTTTAGACTTCTGTGGGATAGACATAGGTCAATATTCAGGAAGCAGTTGAAGAGGCACATTAAGATCTAGGAGGAGAAGCTGGAGTAAGTGTTAGAGAGTCTCAGCTAGGAATTTTTGCAATTGGGGTATGTACCATGAACCAGGTTTAGGTAAGAAGCATAATCTTAGACCTCATTTAGAGGGAATTGAAAGAATTATCAACAATATCTGTTATCTGAGAGTTTCCTAGTTTAAATACATGTTCTATCCAATTATTTACTAATCCAGTTATCTAACTGAAGTTATAGAGAATCTATACTTCAGATGAATTCAGAGATATGGTGATAACTCTCCAAATTCATTACTTTAATTCAAAATACCAATCACCTAGTTCCAATTTTGGTAATTATCTGCATACAAATTACAAATGAAGCAATGAGAATGGATCTCAAAGGAAAGATGTGGAATATGAAAGTAAAATGTTGGAAGACATCCACTTTTAAGGAGTGAGAGCAGGATGAAAAACTAGCATAGGAGACATGAAAAGAGCTATAGAGAGGTATGGGAGAGAATGAGAACACTGTGTATTAGAAAAAAAATTAAACTCCTTTTTTCCAGATCTTTTAATATACTAACTCTTACATGTAAATATAGATTTGGAAAAGTCTAGAATTAGCATATCATATTTAACAATATTACCACTACTTTGCTACTAGTACTATTGATTAATAATAATAATATTAATAATGATGATTTTGATGTTAAGTAATTTTCAGTTGTTTCTAACTCTTCGTGACCCCATTTGTTTTTGTTTGTTTGTTTGTTTTATTTTATTTTATTTTTTGGCAGAGATACTGGAGTGATTTGCCATTTCCTTCTCCAGCTAATTTTACAGATGAAGAAACTTAGGTAAACAAGGTTAAGTGCTTTGCCCAGGGTCACACAGCTGGTGCCTGAAGCAGAATTTGAACTCAAATCTTCCTAACTCCAGACAAGCACTCTATCTATTATACCACATAGCTGCTTACTACTATTACTGCTACTATTATCACTAGGACTAGGACTAAGGACTACTACTACTACTATTATTACTACTGCTGCTGCTGCTGTTGTTGCTACTACTACCGCTACAACCAGTACTACTAGGATTTATGTAATACTTGCTATATACCAGGCACTATTCTAAGTACATAAAAAATCTCATTTGATTTTTACAACAAATCTGAAAGGGAGTTGTTGTTAATTCTCGACTCTGGTAACAAATGGCCAAAGAGTCATCGAGGTTTTGCAACTGCTGTTAACTCCAAAAACACCAAAGAGCTCATAGGTTATAAGCAAAACAAAGCAAAACAAAACAAAAACCCTTTCTTTATTCCACTGGGGGAGAGAAATTAAAAACCCATGTCAGGGCTTCCTCTAGTAAGAAACACAAGGCAGTGGGGATAAATCTTGATTTATATATTTGTGACTAGACAAAGAATCAAACAGAAATATGTAGCAACAATCATGAGGCATAACAGAAGAGTAAGGCAAGGTTGTCTAGGGACAAAAAGTCCATTCATAGCAGGGTTTCATATCTGGGATTTTTGGTGCTTGCCTAAACTCAAGCATAAAGAGATCTATGATTTAGTTGCCTCTAGAGGGTTAACACAAAGGATTATTATTATGCCAAACTCAGGGCACAATTTATTTGTTGGGCCTTAGCTGTGGAAAGCAGGTTCTCTTCTAACAGTAAAAAGAGAAGAGTAAAAAGAGGAATGGATCCTGACATAATTTTCCCTCATCCTTCTCTTACCCTTTAAAAGTGGTTGTCTTGAAACATTATATTTTCATATTCCTTATCATATCTCTTTTTGGATGCATTCCATTTGAGGTGAGTAAGGAAAACAGAAGGTTAAATGACTTGCCCAAGGTCACAGAACTAATAAATATATGGGGCTGTATACGACTCCAGACCATGACTGAGCCACTCACTGTCAATATGTAACTGGAAAAAAATACTTTTTTTATATTTTCATGGAGAAGTCTTCAATCATCTCAAAATCAAATACATACCTATGAACTTATGGTTTTTGTAAATGGCTAAGAAACATCAAGATTATTAACAAAAAACATTAAGTATCTCATATTGGACCACTTGATAACATGCTTTTGAGTTTAGGGCAGTCAACTGAGTCTAAAACTGACACTACTAATTATCTGTTCTTCTGACTGTGCTGACATCTTGATACAGGAATCCCATTGATATTTGGCAATTTTTATCTAGTGCCTCTCTCCTGGCAGGTCTATGAAATTGCATTTAAGTGAAAGGACATTCGCACACATTCACACACGGAAGAATAAACTTAGCCTCCTACTTGTTTAGGAACTGTCATGCCCTAGACAATCCAACATTAACAGCCACTTTTAAATATGTGGCAGGTTTTACCCAGTCCAGGTGTGTAATCACAGTGATTTCTCTACATCCAAAATGTATTCATTTCCCTAGTAGATGAAGTTGCTAATACATAAAACATTCAGTAATTTACATTACTTTTTCATTGAATAGAATATTAATAACTCATGTGGAATCAAGTATAAAAATATTATAACATGAATATCATAAAATAAATTAGAGGAATTTTGAACAATTCAGGCTTCTCATTTATTGTAAGAATGTATTATAAAAGGAAGTTATAAGATTCAGACTATAAGAACATATTAGAGAATTATTTTCTTGCCTCGATAATATCATTTTAAGCTTTATTAAAACATCCTATCCTTTATTTTATTTACATTTTTAAAAATCAGATTTTCTGTCATGGGATATGAACATTGTCTCTTAGAAGTAAAAAAAATTGTAGTTTAAAGGTAGTAATTCAACACTAGTGTAGACTATTCAACTTGGGATTGCAAAGAAATTTGATTGCTTGAAGGTTAAAAAAAAATCTTTAAATGGAAAAGCCATAGGGATAGACACACACACAAAATGACCAAAAGAAAAAAAAAACCCAAGCACAATTAAGAATAAGAGGAATAAAGAAGATTTAATAAAAATTTGTTATGAATATAGAAATAGCCAATGAGTCTACTGAAACAAGAAAAAGTAATGTATCACAAATGGGTGTGAAAAAGAAGTAGCTTATTTTATGTTTAAATTGAAATTCTGATGTTAGGACTATAAGAAACCCATTAAGACTTCTATTCATTCTATAATTTGTCAAGACAAAGCTGGACAAATGATTTGAAAATTAAAACATTTCAATGACTCAATATTGGACATGTATTGTCTTTTGGAATATACAAAATAAAAATTTAGAAGTTAAAAATGAAAAAAAAAGTATCAAAGGAAAATAATTCCAAATAAAAAGATAACTTGTTTCTAACTTCCAGTGGGAAAAATAAAACAATTATTTAAACAATCTCTTAACCTCATAACTCTCATTTTCAGATATTTAGATTCCAAAAATGTGAGAAAATTCACCTTAACCTTTCCCATGACAGATCCATCACTTAGTGAACGGATTTGGCCTTTGAGTCAGGAAGACCAACAATTAATTAAGTTCTGCTTCTGGCCCATAATAGTCATGTGATCTTGGAAAAGACACTTAATTCCCCTGTAACTCAGTCAATTCTCTATGGTTATGTTACAAATAAGTTACTGAACTATAGTTATAAGGGAATATTCTAAACTGGAATTTCATCAAATTAGCTAAATCGGGTATAGAACTGCCCTTCCTTGTTGATTTTTTTTCCATATTCTAAAACAATAAATTATTTAATGTTAAATAATTCACATTATCAGAAAATATGACTGATTCTTTCTCCTTCCTTTTGCCAAACTTAATATGATAAAACAGTGTTCATTTGAAGTATTTTATGCCACCATTTAACTTAGCATCTTATTTTTCTTTTAAATAAAGTCATTTTATAGATTCACTGGCTTCCTAATATTTAAAATGTCCATGATTTTATTCTTGCAACATGTTTTCCTAAAGTATTTGCACATATAAAATATATATTTTTTTAAAAATGTGAACATGTACAAAAGCTCCAAACAAATAATCAGTCTTCCCAGCCCTAATATCGTGCATTGTATTGGTTTACATAGAAATTTTATATTACTGATGCTGAATAACTGGCACTGTTTTTGCATTTTGGAAAATAAAAATAAAACAGACCTCATTTTATTTTAATAAGAAGATTAAAGACAAATTTTATATGTAGTCAACTAGAAGTTGACTGACCCAACATTTCATAGATTCATTTCCATTGCAGTAAATCTATCTATATCTATCTATCCATCTTTCTATCTACCTACCTATCTATATTTCACACAAATTCTTCCTACAAAATGTCTCACCATAATTTTTGCTTGAATTTACAACTATGGCTCTTCTACACTGCTGTCCTCAGTACTATAAATATCAGTCTGGTTAATCTAGCCAATATCAACTCCATAATTTATTCATTTATTTATTCATTCATTCATTCATTCATTCATTCATTCATTCATTCATTCATTCATTTATTTGTTTGTTTCTTTGTTTCTTTATTGATCAGAGAGTCTCAACCTTGACCCTCAGTGGGCCACCTTAACTGTGAGTAAAAAGGCACAAAAACATGATTTCCCCGTGAATAGACTAAAATTTTCAATTTTTTAAATTTAGTTGCAAGGGGTACTTCTAGGTCTTTTTTTTTAAAGTTCCTGAGGAAATAGCGTCTTTTTATTTCCTTCCTGATTTAGGCTGTCTTGTGCAAAACGTCTAATAAACCTTAAAATAATTATTTACACTTTCTCTACACTTGCAGGTGCGACAGGGATTGTAAAAATGAATGGAATCAGTATTGTCTTCTGTAGATTCAGAATAGATCATTACTTCCCTTAATCAAAAGGACAAATAGCTCTGGATAAGGATGTTCCTTACTAATATGTCAGCTACTCCCAAGGACTATTTGCAGGGGAGTTGCAATTCTACATTACAGAATGACTTTAACCCAGACATGACTTTCCCTTTTGTTTTAGGTAAATTGTAATTAATTTGACATAATGTAAAAGACCTAAAATGTTGTGATTTATTTATATTTTGGAGGTAAGGTCAAAGAAAAATGTTTAAAAAACCTAGATGTTTCTATCCTGAATAAACTGAATTTGTTTATAACACACAATAAAGAGAAGGAAAAATCTCTTGAGAATATCTATATTCCTTTAGCTACCCAAAAAGTATATTCATATATTAATCATTTATCTTTTTGGATATAATGAATAGTAATGTTTATGTGCATATGTATGTAAATATGTAGATATTTTGAAAAATTATCTGTGGTTAGTTGTATTTTTCTAACCTTATGTTGTATAAAAGAACATAATGCTGGTTGTTAACTTTATGTCAATAAGAATATCCTGTTAAAGGCATCCAGAGTTTAAGAAAATTCACTTAGGTGATAATGGGACACCAGAAAGGGCAAATATAATGCATTCAGTTAATCACTCATCTTCCCAATTTCTTTAGAGTGTAATTAACTACTTCTCAGTTACATAGGTTAAAATATTGGACAATACTATTCCAAGAGTCAGGTAATCACAGTTGAGACTCAGCTTGTTATATCAGTGTATTGCTTTATGAACTAGTACTTTCTGGTTCCCTTATACACACAAAAAATGTGGTGATTAATCTGAAAAAGACCAAACATTACTTGAAAGTGTATAATTTATTGTATCAGCATAATGTTAAAATTATCAAAATCAGATTATGTTCTGTGAGGTGCATGATATAAATCTCTGGGGATCCATACATAGAAAACTTGGTTGCTTTTTTTTTCTCCTGAATTAAAGCCAAGTCTTTGTTAGCTTCTTTGGAAATGAAATTTTGGCACAACTCAGTACAGGTACTCACTTTTGTAAAAGTTATTCATATTTATGAAGTTTAATCCAGTGTTGATGTTTCTTTTTTCACTTGGTGTGAATTTCAAAGGACATTATTTTAGGTATTAACTATGCCTTTATTTCTAAGAAAGATAAGAAATCTAAAATGATTTATTTTATATATCTTCTACTACAACAACAATGAGAATAAAGTAGCAACAATTGTGTTTGTGGATATTATGGTATTTTTACCAAATACAGCTCTTTCCTGTCTTCCTAAAAGCCATCACATAACAAAGAAGGAAAGGATTTTTTAAAGCTCAGCAAAACTAACTAATGTACTCTGATATCATGTGGTGTTTTGCACCCTAAGAAATCAAATGTTCTAATACAGTCCTGAAAAGCCCCACTGATTTACCATTGTTAGTAGTTTAAGTATGAACCTTTATCATATATATTATCATCATTCTTGCCTCCCTCAATTCCTTGACTGTTGTGACTCACAAATATTTGTTGAATGAGTGTAATTGAACCATGACCAGGTTGGTCATGGACATCAAGTTGATTGGGCTGATGCAGCAATGAGATCCATAAAAAAAGGGCCTTAAATTTTCTCAAACATTTCAGTCCTCAAAGTCATATGGTCCTTTTCAGTCATATTTACTTGAGGGGTTGAACCTGATTAATTTACCAGTCAAACTTTGTGGGTTTTTTTTTTCCCTGTGATTATTTTCTACTTAAGGTTCTTCCTCTTCTCTGTATACACACACACACACACACACACACACACACACACACACACACACACACACATTTCAATCAGTACCTCCACTGGCACTATTTAGCTCATTTACCTACACTAGCAGATCTGATTTTATATAAGGATTCTTCTAATGCTTTTGAATCCAGTTCAAAATTGATATCTGTTACAAAAACAATCTTAACTAATTTTGATTCACTTTTCACTTCGTAACATCTAATTGCAGGCAAGAGATTTATTTTTCCATATAAGTCAATATGTTTTCATGAGTTGGAAAGTTGCATGCAATCAGTCAAATAGTTTTCCCTTTAATATTATTTATTTCTATAGTTAATATGTTATTTATCTCACCTTGTCTTTATGCTAAATAGCTAATTCTTTCTATCCCTAGACTCAGCATAAGAGACTATAAAACATAATCTAGCTCTATAAAACCCATCAGAAACCAATATTTTGCATTTGATGATTGATGATCCTGTTGCTACTGGCTCCTCATTTCATCATTCACATAATCTGGTTATGAGAAACAACTTTCTTCACTGGACATAAAATTGTTATTATTTTATTGCAACTCTAATGTTCTGATCATATCATAGCTATCTGTTTGTCTGGTTTTTTTAATCTAACCTTTCCTCCTGGATTGTAAAACCTATACTGTGAAGGAAGTGTCTGTGTATCAATAAAACCTTGTTTCTCCCTATCTTTCAGTACTTGTTGAATTGATGAATGAATAAAAAGAATGACATTTTATCAGTGTAGTTCAGGCCACTGCTAAGAGAGGAAGTGGTCCTTAAATTGAAATAAAAAAAAATCATGAATCCTTTTGCATAGTTATAGCTATATACTCAAAGTGAAACAAACAAACAAGAAATAAAGAAAAAAAACATTAGCAACAAAACCAATCTCCAGATTGTTATGAGGTTAGATAATTGTGCAAAGGAGCTTGAAAATAGTATATTTTTTGTTTATTTCATTGGAATGAATTCTGGCAACTGCTTAAATTATATTTTATACTTTGTATGTGGTTTATAGCTCTGTCCTTGTATGTATATGTGTGTTGTCTGTGAGAAGTGTAGGTTTATCTTTAGAGGTTCTTAATCCTAACATCACTGGCACTAATAATAAATTGATTTGCATTGATGGGAATAATTGAAAATTCAAGTTTGTATGTTTTTTTGTTGTGATTGAGTATAACTTTCCCTAGGAATCTTCCCTGAAAAGTTGGGGAATACATAGTTTCTAAACAATCACATCACTTTTTATTTAGGATAACTAGATCATATGATTAGATTTAGGAAGAATCCTTGGGAGATCTATTTTTCCCGTGATTTTACACACACACACACACACACACACACACACACACACACACACACACACACACAGAGAGACAGAGAGAGTGCTTTGTTGCTTTTCAGATTTGAAAATTTAAGAGAGTTGCTATGGTGCAAGAAGATTTATAGTTTATCTCAAACATTTTGGAATAATCTGAATAGAAATATTAGAATATTTTCAATCAAATTATTCTAACATGATTGCTTTGAAAAGCATAGACATAAAAATCCTACAATTCAGAAAAATGACTAAACTTCCTGGCAGCCATCTCTCAGTTAAGGAATGAGATGAGGGAGAGTTAAACATTTGCACTATGCATCATTGGCAAACAGTGTTTCAAAATACTTTTTGATATTTTGATTCACATTCATTTGGTGTTTAAGCTTCTTGTGTTGGGATAGTTGAAAGGATGCTATTATATATGATGAATGATGCTCTGCTTTAAGTGCTGGGAAAGTTATTGAGATGCCACACTTTGTATTGTCTTTGATGGACTTAAACAGATGATCTATGCAAAGTCTCTTGGAAAGCCAAAAAAACAATAAACTAACTGCCCCAAAAAATCTTGTGTCAGCAGGACAAGAAAGCAATTGTGCAGTAACCAATAGCAGCAGCATAAGGGCAATGCAACTTTAGGCCCATCTAAAGGTCTTGGCAAATTATCTAGAAAATTGTTAATAATGAACTAGCATGCCAGGGCAGAATATTTGAAAAGGGACATTTGAAAAATACAGAAAAGAGAACAAAAGATACAAGAAACAGCCCTGGATGGTAACCCAAGTTGTTTTTAATATCAATATGCACAATAACTCATTAAAGAGATAACCAAAAAGAAAATGTTATTGGGCAAATCAGCTTGGACCAAACACTAACCAAGTTAAAGTCTATTCAGCCTGCAGTTTCCTACAAAACACCCTAGCTAGGGATCTGATCATCCTGCTTAGAGAAATTAGGCTTTCTTTTCTTTTGCACAGGAGACTACTTGGTGCCTATATAAACCTAAAAGAAAATCACATCATCCATTACGTTAAGGTTAGAATCACACTTGGCCGTAACTTCGGAAAACCTAACGTGTAAACTAGGTGATTATTCATTTACTGAGTCCATGGATCCAGCAAAGACTATTTTGCAGTCCCACTCTGCATTAAGAGGCCTGAGATTCCTTTAACATGGCACAAAATCTTTCTTTAAAGCTAAAAAAAAAGGTCTTGATAAGGTGTAGAAATAGAGCCTTGGAAACTTGAGAGATAGAATACACAGAGGAGTCACAACAAAGCAACAGAAAGAACCCATATAATGAAATTAGAAGGTATTGAAAACAAAATTTAATTGATCATTTTCCTGGGTCTGACTATGGTCACTGTGTAGAACATTCAATATCCAAGGAAATGCTACATAGCTGCTAGGAGAGGGGAAGTAGATTTTCCTTTCATAGGAATCATGGAAGATACATGTTCATTCAGTTTTGTGGTCTAAAAAATAACTCAATCATATGTAAAATAGTCCCCCTGAATATGAAAGGTAATTGTGCCTCTTCATTTGAACAATATTCATCTCTTTTTAAAAATTTTCTCTATCTTAAGATGCTATTAATTATCTTATATATTTGCATACTTCTACCTTCCTTGGATTCTATGTCATTTACTTTTCCAAGCTTCTTCTGTATACCTAAGCATTCTGTTTCTTTTGCTAGATCATCATGCATGTCCTAACGCCCCCCTTCATTTATACATCTTGTGCTCCTTTCTTGCACCCTATTCTCTTTTCTCTCTATATTTTGCCCCTTCTATGGTTTTAATGCATCTTTCTCCTGAACACTGACATTCCTTTTTCAACTACTAACTTCCATGGTTTTAATGATCATCTCCATTGCGGGTGACTCCAAATCTATATATCCATCCTGCATCTTTCTCCTGAACACTGATATTCCTTTTTGAACTACTAACTGTACCTTAATGTAAGAATCTCAAATTCAAGATGTCTAAAACAGAATTCATAATTTCTCAAAAAAAAAATGTCCATGAAATTCCCCCTTTCTGTGGAAACCACTGTGTTTCTAGTCAACTGGCTACACAACCTTAGTTAACATCTTTGATGGTTCTGTTTCCTTTAATCCCCCTATCCAATTAGTTGTGAATTCAATATTTCCTATTTCCAAGGTTGATTATTGAAGAAAAAATGCTGCGCTTCTTAATTCTGCATATTTTATAGAAAAGAAAAGGCATTACTAGAAAGCCTGGCCACTTGTGAGGATCAAGTAGAGATGTGCTGAAATCTTGTGATCACTGCAACAGTTTTCATTAGGATTTTTCTCACTTTGCACCGAAAAAAAGCCAGTGGAGCCTTTTACTTTGTTCAGACATATACTTGGACAGCTCTCCAACCATGTTTGTGCTCTAATCTTGAAAATAATAAATAAAGAAATTAACGATAAATCAATAAACAGATAAATGTATTAATAAATAAATGAATGAATGAAAAATAAGCAAGTAAATTCCTTGCAAGTATATTTGGTTAAGCTATTCAACTGTACTAGTATTACCCAGTGCATCATTTTTCAGAAGCACTCTGTTAGCTACCTTAGTTTAATGAATGGGAAAAAAAAATTCTACAAAGAACAATACCATGGACTTACTGGTAATATACTAAATAGACTTTCTTTGAGAAGACCTGTCTAAAATTACAGTGTAAAGTACAGTTTTCTGAAATTTGATCCTGGAATAGTAAGTTGCTGCTGGTGTCTTTAGTCATAATTTTAAAGATTTATAATCTTTATCTTTCAGGAAGGCCATCTACTCTAAGGTTTTGTACACATTCTACAACTGCAAAATGAAAGCCTGTGAAATATATAGATTGTGTATGGAGTTGTAAAAAAAGATAACTGAGGCAGTTTAATGGATGCTCAAGTATCGTTATTTGTATGCAGCAGACTTTTGAGACACAAGTGTTTAAATAATCCTTAGAAAATCATAATAAATGAGAAGCATGAGTAGGCATTAAGTCATGACTTCATAAACATGCTATTGTTTTAAAATATTTGGATTTTTCTTGTTATTGAAAAAAATGTTTGAAATGAGAAAATAAAGAGAGAAAATTAAACTTAATTTGCATAATAATCACTGTTCTACATCAAGGTTTCTTACCCTGGGTTTCATGGACCCCCCAAGAAAGGGTCTATGGATATATTCCAGTGGGTCTGTCAATATGGGTGTTTATGTGTATGTGTGTGTATTTTTGTATGTGTTTAAGTATTTAACCATAGGCCTCTGTGAATAGAAGTCATTAGGTTCATCAATTTGTTTTTCTATATATGAACTTGCATTCTATGTCCATATATAATATATAAACACAATCATATTTCAGTATAATTGGCTCTTTTGTAATCCTTCATGTTTTATTCTATTCACTGCTGAATTGTATTCTGATAAAGAACTCATAGACTTTACAAGAATTTCAAAGAATCCATGTCTTCCAAAAGTTTAGCACCTCATTTAGAATTAGAATGGACAATAGACTTCATCTAAACCAAATTCCTAATTTTATAGTTCTTACATAGTCTACTAATATATAATTCAAATTTATTGATGTCTGCCACATGAGAATTGGGTTAGCTAATTGTAGAGAGACCCACAATCAAAGTGCTTCTCATTAGATAAATGATATTTTTAACCCCAGCAACTCATAGTGAGAGTTTATTAAGACAAATATAAATAGTATAGTAAGTAAAGTAGCAATTTAAAAAAATTCTCATGAATGCATGAAATATAATCTTACCATCATAGCATACCATCTTTGAACAATACCCTCTCTGTGAATTCTTCCGTGCTTCAGCCAGGTGAAAGCTTTCATTCTCTGCTATAATTTACCTAAAGCATTCTTTATGGACTACTGCTTTGCTATAACTATCCTATATGCAATATAATTGTATTAAATACAACAGTAACAACAATAACAACTCCTGTCTGAAATATTAGATCATTTAAAGATGATATTGTGTCATATTATATCATGTGAGCTTAGGATTTAGAAGCATCTTACATGATATAAACACAATATTTGTAGAACTAATTATATGAGATACGTTCAGATCCAAACCACTTAATACAATAATAATGTCCTTTCCAACACTAAAGATTACCCGGTATTCTAGGGATAACCTGGAAGTGGAACAACTCACATTAAGGATTATCTTATTACTATGGTCACCTATTTCCACTGCTCCAGCCACTTACTTTTGTATACTTTCAGAGTGTCCTGATGCATCCTCAAATACATGCCAAGTGTTAGCCATGGACCAAAAAAATGCTCTAAATAGAGGCTGGTCTACAAGCAATCTACAGCAATTCACATATGAATTGTTATAGGCTACACAAAAGATCCTGAACACCCTTAGGAATCAATTTCCTATTACAAATCATAACAGTTACATACTAAAGAAATCCGAAATTATCAAAATGTCTTTATTCAAGTATTTGACTCATCATTTCTGTGATAGTGCATAATTTACAGAATTTAGGGAAGTCATCATTGATCATAATAATAATGAAACTGTCATGGCAGTACTGTCAGTTAATATAAATTTTAGTGTATCAATGATCTTAGGTTCTGAAAAATTATGATGATGAACACATACCGACCAAGGTGTAAAGTTTATAAGGATGTGACTTCAAACAGATAATTATCTGAAGATGAGCCAAGTCAGGTTTCGATAGATTACTCATAAAAAGACTGACCACTAGATCGTTGTTGTTATTGTTGTTGTCATAATTATTATTACTTTCATAATTATTAGAGTCATTGCCATAGCTAGGATAATTTGCACAGTATTAAATTGTTGTGGGTGGGGTCAACATGTTACAATATGTGACAATAAAGAAAGTACCCATCCTGATGAGATTTTAGATACTTATAATTCTCAAGCAAATATAGGTCAAAGAAAATAAGAGCATGCTACATTTATTCATGAAAAATAATGCATGCTTTCAAAACACAGTAAAGTATTTTTCATTATTGCATTAAAATATATAGAGTGTTTACTTTTGAAAATAGGGTTGGACAAATAGTAATTCCTTAACACAAAATGCTTCATCTAATCAAACAGTGAAGGCCTTTCTGCTTTTCCTTGAGGATACATTGAGGATACACAGATATACACTCATACATACACACACACACATGCACACATACATGCATATGTGTTAAATGAAAATTTTATGCACACATATAGACATATACACACGCTTGGGAAGTTCTTTGTGAATTTGGAAATATAAGAAAAAGTTCTTGAAAATGCCAATCACCAAGGTTCAAGCAGAAATATGATTATGTTTGTATGTGTGTATAGTGCACATGTATATATACACATGTGTATATATGCATGTGTATGTGAAATATACATTTTAATACACATGTGTATACGTGAGTGTGTGTGTGTGTGTGTGTGTGTATTTCTGCTTGAGCCTAGGTAGTTGGCTTTTATCAATAACTTTGAGGACTACTAGGTTTCCAAACTCAGAAAGAACTTCCCAAGTAGACATATTTTATTTTCATTGATCTTCTACAAAGACCCATTGAGAAGGTTAACAGAAACATTGGTGCTGTGATTATTGCCTTTTAGGAAAAGAGAATATGTTTACTCCCCTTTTGTTCTTTTACTTTTTTCCCCTGAAGTTTCAATGTCTTGGCACTAAACTTAATTGGCTAGAGCAAAGACAAGGTGAGGATGAACTTTCTAGCATAGGCTACAGACTTAGAGTTATAAGATTGATCAAACATAAGCTCTTTCTTTCAAGCTCCTTAGAAATTCAAGGTGACCATGATTACTATAAAAGAAAGGTCAACATAAATGTATGGATTTTATCCGACATTATTTTTATTTTAAAGAGAAGAAATTATTTTTTTCTAATGAATGACAGGGAATTATAGCATTTTAGAATAACAAAAAAAATTTTCATTTTTCCCTCATTTCCTCCTCCCTCTCTTTCTCCCTTCCTTCATTCTTTCTTCCTCCCTCCTTTCTTTCCTTCCTTCCCTCACGTTTTTCTTCCTTCCATCTCTTTCTCCTTCCATTTTTTTCTCATTTATATTATTGTTTTTTGTTTTGTACTGGTTTGCTATCCCAAGATGTCCCTTCCTCTTATTCCACACAGAAAGCCATGCCTTTGAACAATAAAGAAAATCAAGGGAAAAAAAAGTTCAATAAAAGTAAATAACACAGATGTGTCTAAGTGTATATCTACTGTTGCATACTCATACATCTCCACTTCTACAAAGAAAGAATAAGGGAATGTTCCTATGCCTCTTTGGAACAAGCTTGGTCAGTATAATTACCTGCTTATCTTTATTTCTATTGTTATTCTTTCCATTTACATTAAGGTAATCATTTGCTCTTGTTCCTCTTGTTTTATTTAATTTTTTTCTTTTCTGGTTGTATTTATTTCATTTAACATCAGTTCATCTAAGTTCCATGCTTCTCCAAATTCTTCATTTTCATTGTTTCTTATTCATAATAATATTCCATTACATTATTTTTCAAATTTCTTTTAGCATTCTGTTTTTTGTTTTATGGTAAAGTTCGTCCCATTCACATTCACAATTAGCATTATTATATCTGTCTTTCTCTCCATCCTGTCCCCTTCCCTTGTTTATGCTTTTCTTTATTCTTTCTCCCTTTCCCTCCTCACTAGTGTTTTGCTTTTGACCATCATCTCCCTCAAAGCACCCTCCCTTCTATTAGCCCCCTTCCTTTTCCTTCTCTTCACCCTTACTACTTCTTTCCTCACTTCTCTTCACCCCCTTCCTTTTGTTTTCCCTTTCCCCTCTTACTTCGTATAGGGTAACTTAGATTTATCTACCTAACTGATTATGTTATTCCCTGCTTGAACCAAAACCAATGAGAGTGAAGTTCAAACAATGTTCATCTCCTTCCCTTCTTTCCCTCTACTGTATTAGGTTGTTGTGCCTTTTCCTGTAATGTAGTTTACACTTGTCTGTCTCCTCCTTCCATTTTCTCCCAATGTAATTGCTTAATTAGCTTCACTTAACCCACTTACTTAGATTTTCTTTAACATTACATTAAATCAACTTATACCCACCTGTATGTATACCACTTTTAAATGGTGTACTAACAATACAGTTATAAAAAGTTACAACTGTCATCTTGCCTTGTAGGGATGAAAACAGTTTGCCCTCATTAATAACATGTTGTTGTTGTTGTTATTTTTCTTTCCTGTTTACCTTATTATGCCTCTCTTGAGGCATTTGAAGGTCAAATTTTCTATTCAGCTCCAGGTTTTTCATCAGGAAAATTGGAAAGTCCCCCATTTTGTTGAATATCCATCTCCTGTTCTGAAAGTTAATGCTACATTTTGCTGGGTAGTTTATGCTTTGTTGTAATCAAGCTCCTTTGCCTTATGGAATATATTATTCCATACCCTATGATCTTTTCATGTAGACATTGTAAAGTCTTGCATCATGCCATCCTGACTGCGGTTCCATGATATTTAAATCATTTCTTTCTGGCTGCTTACAGTATTTTCTCTTTGACCTGGTAATTTTAGAATTCAGCCACCATATTCCTTGGAAGTTTGAATTTTGGATCTTTTTCAGGAGGTGATCAATGGATTTTTTTAATGATTATTTGACCCTCTAGTTCTAGGACTTCAGGGTAGTTTTCCTTCATGATTTCCTGAAAGATGTTATCCAGGCTCTTTTTTCATTATGGTTTTCAGATAGATCAATGATTTTTCTTTTTACTATTTTAAAATATGTACACATATTTGTATATGGATATATAAACATACATACACACATACACACATACACACACACACACACACACACACACACACATAGTTTCTAACTTTCACTTCCACAAGATTTTGAGTTCAAAATTTTCTCCCCATGTCACCTCTCTCCCTACTCTAAGATGGCATGCATTCCAAATACCCCTTCCCCTAACCTGCCCTCCCTTCTATCTCTACCCCCTGCTTTCTTTTGTCCCTTTCATCTTCTGTTTTACTGTAGGGCATGATAGATTTCTATACCCCATTTTCTGTATTTCTTATTTCCCAGGTGCATGTGAAAACACTATTTATTTTTTAAAAAAATTTTGTTTACGTTAATTACTTACTTTATTTTTTCAACATTTACTTCCAAGAGATTTTTGAGTTCCAAATTTTCACCACATCTCACCTCTCCTCCCACCCAAAGATGGCATGCATTCTGAATATCCCTTCCCGTACTCTGACCTCTCTTCTATCTCTCCCCACCTTCTCATATCCCCTTCACCTTCTATTTTCCTGTAGGTCAGGATAGATTTCTGTACCCCATTTACTGTATTTCTTATTTCCCAAATGCATGTGAAAACATTTTTCAAACTTGTGTTTTTGATACTTCAGGTTCCGAATTTTCTCACTTCCTTCCTCCCCACCAACCCTCACTGAAAAAGCTTGCAACTCAATATAGATTATACATGCGCAGTTATGCAAAACACTTCCATAGTAGACATGTTGTGAAAAACTAACTCTATTTCCCTTAATCCTATCCACCCCCCATTTATTCCAATCTTTCTTTCAACCCCATCCCTCCTCAGAAATGTTTGCTTCTGATTACCCCCTTTCTCACTCTGCCTTCCTCTCTATCATCCCCTCTGCTGTATTGTCCCCTTGTTCCCCCTTATACCTCTTACCTGTATAGTGTAAGACAGATTTCCATAACAAATTGAATGTGTATGTTATTCCCTCCTTAAGATAAACCCTATGAGAATAAGACTCACTCATTCCCTCTCACCTTAACCTGTAAATGCCTTTTCTTTTCTGTTGTTTTGTGAGATAATTTATCCCATTCTACCTCTCCCTTTCTCCTTCTCCCAGTATTATCCTCTCTCACCCCTTAATTTTAGTCTTTGTATATGACCCCTTCATCTTCAATTTACCTTGTGCCATCAATCTATCTATCTATCTATCTATCTATCTATCTATCTATCTATCTATCTATCCACACATACAATTTTTTCCCTCCAACTACAATAATACTTTGAAAGGTCTCATGAGTTATAAATACCATCTTTCCATGCAAAAATGTAAACAGTTCAACCTTAATAAGTCTCTTATGATTTCTCTTTCCTGTTCACCTTTTCAAGTTCTACTTGAGTATTGTATTTGAAAGTAAAATTTTCTATTCAGCTCTGGTCTTTTCATCAAGAATGCTTGAAAGTCCTCTATTTCACTGAATGACCATTTTTTCCCCTGAAGAATTATGCTCAGTTTTGCAGGGTAGGTGATTCTTGGCTATAATCCTATCTCCTTTGCCCTCCAGAATGTTATATTCCATGTCCTGTGGTCCTTTAATGTAGAAGCTGTTAATTTTGTGTTGTCCTCATTGTGTTTCCACAATACTTGAATTATTTCTTTCTGGCTGCTTATAATATTTTCTCCTTGACCTGGTAACTCTGGAATTTTGCTACAGTGTTCCTAGGAGTATTACTTTGGGAATCTCTTTCGGGAGAAGATCAGTGGATTCCTTCAATTTCTATTTTGCCCTCAAGTTCTAAAATATTAGGGCAGTTTTCCTTCAAAATTTCTTGAAAAAATGATGCCTAGGCTCTTTTTTATGATCACGGCTTTCAAATACTTCAATAACTTTTAAATGCTCTCTCCTGGACCTATTTTCCAGATCTGTTGGTTTTCCAATGAGATATTTCACATTATTTTCAAATTTTGCATTATTTTGGATTTGTTTTACAGTGTCTTCATTTCTCATAAAGTCACTAGCTTTCAATTTCTCTATTCTAATTTTTAAGGAAGTATTTTCTTCAGTAATCATTTGGACTTCATTTTCCACCTGGCCAATTTTGCTTTTTAGGATATTCTTCTCCTCATTGGCTTTTTGGACCTCTTTTGCCATTTGAGTTAGAATATTTTTTAAGGTGTTATTTTCTTCAATATTTTTTTGGGTCTCCTTTAGCAAGCTGTTCACTTGTGTTTCATGATTTCCTGGCATCACTCTCATTGCTCTTCCCAGTTTTTCCTCAACTTCCCTTACTTGCCTCTCAAAATTCCTTTTGAGAGCTTCCAAGCCCTGGGACTTATTCATATTTTTATTGGAGGCTTTGGATGTGGGAGCTTTGACTTTGTTGTCTTCTTCTGGTTGTATGTTTTGATTTTCTTCATCACCAAAGTCAGATAACATAGTCTGACTCTTTTTGCACTGCTTGCTCATGATCCCAGCCAATTACTTAAGTTTTAACCTTTGTTAAGATAAGAGTCTGCTTCCAGTGTGGAGAATGTACTGTCCCAAGCTTTGGAGGTTTGTACAGCTGTTTTCAAAGATACATGTAGGGACCTGTAAATTTTCAGTTCTTCCAAGGTGGTATGATAAGGGGCGAGGTGTTTAATTCTTTCCTGGCCTGTGCTCTGGTCTAGGAGTAACCACAAGCACTCCTTTCCATCCTGGAATTGTAAGAATTTCTTCTCTACAGCCACTACAAGCTCAACCATGCCAACCCTCTTCCTCGCCCCAGAACTGTCCCTCAGAACTGTGACCCAGATCCAAGGACGGGCAAAGTAAGAGATTCCTGCCTCAGAACTGGCAAAGAGATCCCTGCAATCCCTCCCTGATCAGCCACTGGATTCCCCCTCAGTCTGTGGGCCAGAAGCTCAGGAGGCAGCCCCTGCCCCGTGCTGCATTGGGTGAATGGAGATGAGACCCCATGCTTCTCTCTCAGTACCACAGAAACAGACTTTTCTCACTGAACTTCTTTCCAGCAGCCTACATGTTGCAAGAGAGAATGGTGAAAGAAAAACAGGGAAGGGGAAATGGAGAAAGAAAAGTCAGCCTAAGTGAGTCTGAGATTAATGCTCAAGAATAGTTTATTTCAGGTGTTTCACCATTATATACCCATAGAAAACAGCTACGGGGCAGAGCCAAGATGGTGTCATGAAAGCAGTGACTTACTTGAGCTTTCCCCCAAAACTCTCCAAATACCCATAAAAAAAAAAAAAACTCTAAACAAATTCTAAAGCAGCAGAACATCTAAGCCGCAGGGGGACCGTTTAGTATTCTTAAGCTCACTGTTTTAATTTTTATCCTACCTTTAGTAACACAGTGAAAAAGAGGAATAGTAGCATGTATAGGTCACTGGCTATTTCAAGTAGAAAGCATATATTAATCTCTAGAAACTTTTAATGATATCAATAAAAATTTAGTACCACCCTCACACATACATGCATAACAACGACAGCAAAAACTCTGCTCGTATTATGATTGCATGTAAGCCATCTCCAAGATTGTCTAGTTAAAGAAGCAGAACTTCAGAGAGAGAAAGGACACTGAGTGAATTCCATTGATATTAAAAACCTAGAGAGAACCCTCTGCACAACAGATTCAGTAAATGATCATTTTGATTAAAAACCATAAAGAGGGAAGATCTAGTATCTTCTAAAGCTACCCATGCCATTTCTAGATTGCACTAATTATTCAGATTTTTTCTTTCTTTAAACCAAGGTTAGACTTTCCTTTTTTGAATTTCAACCAGAATTCTCCTAACTGTGCCTCTCTTAGGCCAAACTAAGGGTCTGATATCTCTTCCTTGTGGAATTCCTTCAAGCATATGAAAACAGTTTTCATGCCTTATGCTTACTACATTTAATAGAATGAAAAAAAATGATGCCCAGAGATTCTTAGATCATAGCCCTTTCTACAACTAAATGTAAATCATTAGGACATTTCCATTATTTCAGTCAGCATAATGATCAGTTCAACAAGGTAAAAGTAGTTGTTTCATATTTAGAAAGTGTTTATGTATCTACATAATTAACTCTCAGTCTGGAAAACCTGAATTCACATTCTGCCTCAGACAAGAGCTCTGTGACTCTAAGTGAGTCATGTATCTTTTCTCAGGCTCAATCTCCTTATCCTTAAAATGGGAATAAGAAAAATACTTACCTCACAGGGTTATTGTAAGGATCAAATAAGAGTATATACCTAAAGTGCTTTGCCAACTTGAAACAACTAGATGCTAGCTATTGCAGTCAGTAAAATGATAATTCTAATTAAAATATTTAAAATAATCATAGTATTTGTGTTTAGGATGACCTTAGAATAGCAATGGATAGATAGGGGAAAAGACTACAAAGAGATAGTTGAAATTTAATTAGATGTTCATGTGTTACCCTAAAGAAAGACACTGTGTGAGCAAGCAGGTGGTTGACAGCCAGCACACAGAGTTCAGCAATCAAATTGACTAGATTCAACAAAGCATAAAAAAAAAAGAAAATATTGTAGAAAGGATTCATTGATGTTATATTCTCATGAGATAATATTTTCCCTTCTCCTTGAAAGTAGTTTGCATAGCTAGAAATATCACATCAGATACATGTCTGAGACATGAAATCTTATTTTCAACAACTTTATCTGACTTTACAAGAAATGTATTTTAGAAAAAAATTTGTTTTTACAAACATAATGAGGAAAATTATGTAATCTAAATGATTCTAGGTATCTATTCTAAATGATTGTACTTAAGACTTTTCATTTGTGTGTGTGTGTTCTTGAAAAAATTACCCTCAGTGGGGCGGAGCCAAAATGGCAGAGTGACAGCAGTGACTTGCTTGAGCTTTCCCCGAAACCCTTCCAAATACTCATAAAAAATGGCTCTAAAGAAATTCTGAAGCAGCAGAACCCACAAAAAGATAGAGCGAAACAAATTTCCAGCCCAAGACAACGTGGAAGATTGATCAGAAAGGTGTGTTGCGCCGGGCCGGGAGCGCAGCACAGCGCAGCTTGGGCACGCAGGCAACAGCAAACCTGGAGCAGTCCTCATAGGACTGAATTGCGGGCAGCTGTGGAGGTTTCCAGACCCCCCCCTCAATCCACACATGCCAAAGACAGCTTACAAGGTCAGTGGAAAAAGTCTGTTTCTGTCAGTGCTGAGAGAGGAAGGAGGGGTTTCTTCTCCATTCCCCAAGAGCATGGTCCTGGGGGAGGGGGCAGCTGCTTCCCAAGCTTCCAGCCCATAGAGTGAGGGGAAACCAGTGGCTGATCAGAGAGGGACTGCAGGGATGTATTTGCCAGTGCTGAGGCAGGAATCTCTTGCTTTGCCCATGTTTGGATCTGGGTCACAGTTCTGGGCGGTGGTGCTGGCATGAGGAGGAGCGTTGGTGTGGTGGAGCTTCTAGTGGATGTAGAGAGGAACCCCTCCTCACAGTTATTGGACAGAAAGGAATACTTATGGTCACAGGCCAGGAAAGGAGTTAACACCTCATCCCTTATCATACCACCTTGGAAGAACTGAAAATTTACAGGTCCCTACATGTATCTCTGAAAACAGCTATACAAACCCCTGAAGCTTGGGACAATACGTTCTCCACATTGCAAGCAGTATCTTACCTTAACAAAGAGTTTAAAACTCAAGTAATTGTCCGGGATCATGAGCAAGAAGTGCAAAAGGAGTCAGACTATATTATCTTACTTTGGTGAAAAGGAAGATCAAAATATATAACCAGAAGAAGAAAACAAAGTCAAGGCTTCTACATCCAAAGCCTCCAAGAAAAATATGAATCAGTCTCAGGCCTTGGAAGAGCTCAAAAGGGATTTTGAGAAGCAAGTAAGGGAAGTAGAGGAAAAACTGGGAAGAGAAATGAGAGTGATGCAAGAAAATCATGAAAAATAAGTCAACAGCTGGCTAAAGGAGACCCAAAAAATACTGAAGAAAATAAAACCTTAAAAAATAACCTAACTCAAATGGCAAAAGAGGTCCAAAAAGCCAATGAGAACAAAAATGCCCTAAAAAGAAAAAAATGGCCAGGTGGAAAAGGAAGTCCAAATGATTACTGAAGAAAATACTTCCTTAAAAATTAGGATAGAGCAATTGGAAGCTAGTGACTATATGAGAAATCAAGACACTATAAAACAAATCCAAAGGAATGAAAATTTAGAAAATAATGTAAAATATCTCATTGGAAAAAAAACTGACCTGGAAAATTTGATCTAGGAGAGGAAATTTAAAAAGTGTTGGACTATCTGAAAGCCATGATCAAAAAAAGAGCCTAGACATCATCTTTCAAGAAATTATCAAGGAAAACTGTCCTGATATAGTAGAACCAGAGGGCAAAATAGAAATTGAAAGAATCCACACATCTCCTCCTGAAAGAGATCCCCAATGGAAAACTCCTAGGAATATTACAGCCAAATTCCAGAGTTCCCAGGTCAAGGGAAAATATTAAAAGCTGCCAGAAGGAAACAATTCAAGTACTGTGGAAACACAGTCAGGATAACACAAGATTTAGCAGCATCTACATTAAAGGACTGCAGGGCATGGAATATAATATTCCAGAGGGCAAAGGAGATAGGATTACAACCAAGAATCACCTACCCAGTAAAACTGAGTATAATCCTTCAGGGGAAAAAATGGTCATTCAGTGAAATAGGGGACTTTCAAGCATTCCTGATGAAAAGACTAGAGCTAAACAAAAAATTTGACTTTCAAATACAGGACTCCAGTGGAACATGAAGAGCTAAACAGGAAAGAGAAATCATAAGAGACTTAATAAGATTGAACTGTTTACATTCCTGCATGGAAAGATGATATTTATAACTCATGAGAGCTTTGTAAGTATTAGGGTAGTTGAAGGGGGAAAAAAATACATATGTATGTATACATAGATAGATAGAGGGCACAGGATGAGTTGAAGATTAAGGGGTCATATCTGGAGAATAAAATTAAGGGATGAGAGAGGATGATACTCAGAGAAGAAGAAAGGGAGAGATAAAATGGGTTAAATTATCTCACAAAAAAAAAACAGAAAAGTCTTTTACAGTGGAGGGGAAGCAGGGGAAGGTGAGAGGGAATGAATGAAACTTATTTTTCATAGGATTTGGTTTATGGAGGGAATAACATACACATTCAATTGGGTACAGAAATCTGTCTTACCCTACAGGAAAATAGGGGGAGAAGAGGGCAAGAGAGAAGGGGGATGATAGAGAGGAGGGCATATCGGGAAAGGGGGTAATTAGAAGGAAATACTTCTTAGGAGGGACAGGGTGAAAAGGAAGAATAGAATAAATGGGAGGGCAGGATAGGATTAAGGGAATTAGAGTTAGCTTGTCACAACAGGTCTACTATGGAAGTGTTTTTGGGTTCCGTTGCCCTTAAATCCTTAAACCTCAAAAAGATGACTATTTCTGTGTCCTAGGTAAGAGGTAATATATACGTGAGTTAGGGTTTAGTTGTGAGAAGGTGGTTTATGAGAAAAATGTTGCTTGTGGTAATTTGATAGAACATGATGACTGATTGGATATCAGGCGATGGATAAGAAAGGATCACTTTTCAACCTAGTAGCTGAGAAGAGGGTGGTTCCCTTCATAAAAATAGAGAAATGTGTGGTAGCTAGGTTTGGGGTTTGGAGGAAAACGAGGAGGGAAGCTTTTGAAACTTTAGTTGACAGTTTCTGGACAGCCATCCAAGGCAAGATAATGATCTGAGAAGTGGAGATAGACAATTTTGTGGTCACTTCTTTACTCCTTCTCTGGAAGCTTTTTAGGTAGGCAGTGGAAGTGACCTAGGCTTAAAGATCACAAGGATTTGAGTATAAAATGATAAGATTACAAGACATTCATGTGTGGAATTCAATACTTAGTTGAATAGGTTTAAAATATGTTGGTATGTTGAAGAGAAAAGTGAGTTCAGAACAGTGCTCAGGATAATAAAAAAAATAGGAAGAGATTCAAAAGACAGAGAAGAGGAAGGCAAAATCCACTGAAGTGATTAATATTTAAAATATGCATATATATGCATTAAGACAATGTGACAAAGGCAATGAAGCACTAAATTAGGAATCAGAAGATTGAAATTTAATCCTGTCTGTTGATGAAGTCTAGATTCTTGGGGTTCTAGGACCCCAAAATGGCACAGTGGGTCCTGCCTGAAACAATTTGACCCAAATCTTCTTTCATCCAGAGACAAAGTTTATTAGGGATAATCCATACAGGCCAGGCTCTTAAGGAATCTGAACATTAGTGAAGCTTGTGAGGATGAGTGGGTATGAGGAAATCTCAGAATTTAAGTGGGGGCCAAGTTAGATCTTACATACACTCAAATAATTTTGGGTGTTCAGAGGAGGGCCTGGAAGAAAGATCCTGAAGCTAAGGTAAGTTTAGGGAGAATTCTGATTGGAATGTCTGGGAGGTTGAATAGACAATGGGAATAGATAATGAAGCTAGGGTGAGTTTAGGGAGAATTCCAATGGGAAAGTCTGAGAGGTTGAATGGACAATGGGAACGGATAATGCAGGGAACTGGAAGGAAGAGGTTTGAATGGGGTTTGGATAAGATCAAAGGTGGGAAACATAATAGGGTCAAAGATTCAGCTTCATTAAATTTTTGAAGGGAAATAGGGAGAATTGACTCCAAGGAAAAGCCATTGAGTGGATTATAGCCACGGATAACTGTTCGAGACCAGAGTGAGGTCAAAGAAAATTTAAGGGTTTTCTGGGGCCCATTGACAAATGGGACCCAAATTCTTTTTTGCAGCAAGGGGCAAGGGTCTTGGCTTGGGCCTATACCCCATCATATATGAACCATATTTGCTTTATGGGTATGCTATTTGACTTACTTGATAAGATATGGTTATTGTTCTTTGTGCTTAAAGATAATTAAACATCACTATGTCACGATCAAGATACAGTGTGCCTTACTGTGGCTAATCAGATGATCAAACTAATAAAAGCTTGGAAGCCTCTAATGCAGGTTAGACGCAAATAGTCCATATGAACATTTAGAATGGAGATGTATCTATATTTGTACATCTCATGTTTCTTTTGAGGTACTGTAAATCTCCTTTGCTTAAAGAACACAATGCCTTCTTTGACACAGGCATGTCATGCTCAGCAGTCTGTGCCAGTTTTTCCCATCTCTCACAAAAAATTCCAAAGTTCTTCAGGGACACCTTGAGACTATTCTTTTATCATTTTTTTTTCTAATCTCCATATGAGCACTTGTCTTGTGTGACTTTTCTGTAAAATGGTCTCTTAGGCAAATGTGCTTTTGACATTAAAAAATGTAGCCAGCCTATTGGAATCATGCAGTTTAGCTTGAGAAAGGACCTCAGTATCTACTACCTTATCCTACCAAGAGATCTTCATAATCTTTATAAGACAATTCAAATGGAAGCAATTTAGTTTCCTGGCATGACATTGATATATTTTACAGGTTTCACAGACATACAACAATGAGGTCAGCACAATGGATCTGCAAAACTTCAGTTTGATAGGTAGTCTAATACCTCTTCTCTCTCACACTTTACTTAAGAGCCTCCCAAACACTGAGCTAACTCTGGGAAATGTGTGCATTAAACTCATTATCTATGTGTACATCCCCAGAAAGCATATTGCCAAGATTAGTGAACTTATCACAGAATATAAAATATCTCCATTTGTTCTAACCAATAGTTGCACTTATGAATGTTACAGTGCTGGCTAGTGGAGATCTTCTGTTTTCTTTCTGTTAATTATCAGGATAAAGGCAACACAAGCAGCATAAAATCAATCTGTACACTGTTGAACCTAAGACTCAAAGGCTGCATTGAATGCACAATCATCTGCAAACAAAAAGTCAGGCACCAATTCTCTCTCTACTTTAGTCTTGGCTTCTGGTCTTTTGAAGTTAAATAATTTACCATCACTGTGGTAGCTGACCTTGATGCTATTTTTATCTTCACTGATGGCATCTGACAATATCACTGAAAACATCCTGCTAAAAAGCATGGGACAAGCACTCAGTTCAGTTTCATTTCATTGGTGACTGAAAGTCCGAGAGTATCATCCATAATCCAAAACCTGTGTAAGCATGCCAGCATGAAACTGTCATACAATATTGATGAACTTCTCTGGACAACCATATTTTTCAGTGATCTTCCACAAACACCTACAACTGATAGTATCAAAGGCCTTGCTCAGACCAATAAATATTATGTACAGGCTCCAGAGGAGAAAGTAAGGTTGGTGACTTTACACAGCCCTCCTTCACTTAAATCCAATTCACTTTTATGTGACAGCATCACTTCCCTGATGACATGGTTTATTTAGAAAATAATCTATGTGAATTTATCAGGGGACTGATTTTTTTTTATTTTAAGAATTGATGACAATTACTACCTATAAGGTGTGATCATAGTCCAGTCCTTAAAGCTCTTTAAAAAGAAGTTATCCAAACTGTTCCATACATTGAATAATCTGAAAATATATGAGATGTTCAACAAAAGTGGGCCTCTCACCCTTGCAAAGGAGTGAGGCGGGGGTGTTTTCTCATTTCTCTTCTTTAGGACCAGCTTTTTTCCTTTAATTCTACAACATTCAGTTTTCCTTGGTTTGTGGTTGTTGTTTTGGCACGTTTTTTAGCAACGATTGTTTATATTGCTTTCATGACTCTTAATTCATAGTTATTATGGACTAAAGATGTGAAACTTTTTGTAGCTAAGGAAAACAAGTTGATACCACTCTCTGGAATTAATTCTTGAAAACCTGAAATTTGCTTTCCTTATAGATTCCCCTTTAAAGTACAGCAATGAGTATGAATGGGGGAGATTCAATTTCTTCCTTGCTCCAAACACCTAACTCAGCAATGACAACTTATAGGAAGAATAAGAGGTGATGGAAACTCTGTGCCTGAACAAGGCTGCAGAAGAAAATTCGAAGACATTCATCTAGAATGTTGACTTCTTATGTAAAGGAGAAAGTGATTTTGAATTCCCTAGACTGTATGTTATTTGAATATTTTTGTTCTTGATCATTCATTTCAGTTGTGTCACATACTTTGTGACCGCATTTGGGGTTTTCCGGGCAAAGATACTGGAGTGGTTTGCCCTTTTCTTTTCCAGATCATTATACAGATGAGGAAACTAAGACAAAGAGGAGATGGTCCCGGATGCAGTGGGAGTATTATCATACCATAAGAAAGTACAAATAGAAACATTCAGAGAAACTTGAAAAAAAATTGTATCCAAGGAAAAGTAAATAGACTCATTTAGACAATCCTTACAATAGTTTAAAGGAAAATACTTTGAAAATTCCACAACTCTTATCAGCATAGTGACTGTTCATGTCAGAGAACTAATGATACAATATGTCTTTGACCTCTTTGAAGGAAGGTAGCAACCTATAGGTTCAGAAGGAGGTATATATTCTCAGATATGATCAATATTTTCATTTCATTTGTAAAAAAACTGTACTTATTTTTATAAAGGAAAGTCTTATGGATCAGAGGATTGACTGGTAAGTGACAGTAATTTTTAAAAATTGAAGAAATTATCAATATTTATTTTTAAAGTAACACTTGACTATTTAAACAAATTTTGTATTATTTTATGAAAAATAAGTTGAAAATGTTGCATCAAATGACCTTGTTTATTTGTTAAATGAATTGCTATAAATTCTGAGTTCAATATTCTAATGAAGTGAGAAAAAGAGGAATAATGTAAGGCAAGGGAAAATAAAAGCCAATACATCAAATATCTTTGTCTAAGAAACTGAATTCATACTATTTTTCCTCTGTTCTTGTTTCTTTCTAACGTAATGACAGTTTGTCTTGTCTTGTGAAGTAATATATGAAAACCTTTCTATCACTGAATACCTTAGACTGACCTGCCTTCTCATTTTTATCATTTCTTCATTTTTCTTATCATTTGTAAGTCCTTTTATTTTTTACAACAGAGAACTGAGATATGTTGTTCCATTTCAATCTCACCTTTGTCATAATGATTACAGTCACTTCTCCTCTGGTTTCAAGTGGACTTTGTATCTCCTAGTTTCCATCAATCATGGGCAATTTATTTTTTTCTTTTGCTGTCAGGCTATAGTATAGGACCAACTGGAGCAAATCAGAGGTGATGCATTTATATAATTTATGCTTGAACTTTCTTCAGTGACTGTAACTTCATATGAAGTCTAGACAAAATGAAGCAGCAAGCCATATGTCACTGAATTTCTGAGAGATCATATCCCAGGACTTTGTCCCACTTAGTGGTTTGAAATGATCTCTGTCATGGATGGTGAATTCTGCTTTTTGCAGCTGGAGAAAGGCAAAATAAATTCCAGAGTAAAGCAACAACAAAAGCCTAAATCTAATAAATGAGTATTTAATAAGTCTCCACTATGTACCAAGCCGAAAACCACTTTTAAATGCAGAGATACAACTGTTGCTAAGAAGACTACGAATTACTTCACCCAAAGGCAAAGGAATTTCACAGAATCATAGCATTTTATACATGGAAGGGTAATGGAAATTTTCCAGTAGAATGTGTTCATTTTACAGGTGAGGAAATTGGAGTCCAGAGAAATGATTTGTCCAAAGTCACAAAGAGAATAAATGAGCACACTGGAATAAAGCTCAGATTATCTGCCTAAATCCTTGTCACCACATCACACTAGTATTGTATCTTCATTACAACATTGTAAAATGTTACATTAAATATATTTTATTAGACATCAACAGAACCATCCATATTTCTAAACAGTTACCTTCCAGATCTACACATCTGACTATAATTTATTTCCTGAACTCCACTTCTTCATGATTAATTACTTTGGCCATATCCTGCTCAGCAGACATAACTCTTTTTTAAATTTTTTTATTAGTTTATTTTGATTTATCAAAAATCACTTCCAAATAATTTTGAGTTTAAAATTTTTCTCTCCCTTCCTCCCAACCACCCTCCCCAAGATGGCGCACAATCTATATAGGCTATACATATACCTTCCCATTAAACATATTCTCAAATTATTGATGTTGCAAATAGGAATTAGAACCAATAGGAGGAACCACCAGAAAGAGGACACAAAACTCAACAGAAGAAAAAAATGGCAAATAGTATGCTTCAATCTGTATTCAAGCTCCATAGTTCTTTCTTTGGATGTGGATAATATTTTCTATCACAAGGTCTTTGGAGATGTCTTAGATCGTTGTATTGCTGGGAAGGATTAAGTTTATCAATGTTAGTTATCACACAATGTAGATGTTATTGTGCACAACGTTCTCTTGGTTCTGCTCACTTCACTCAGAATCACACATACAAGTCTTTCCAGGTTTTTCTGAAGTCAGCCTGTTTATCATTTCTCATAGCACAATAGGATTCCATTACATTCATATACCACAACTTGCTCAGCCATTCCCCCATTGATGGGCATCCTCTCAATCTCCAATTCTTTGCCACCACAAAAAGAGCTGCTATGAATATTTTTGTACATGTAGGTACTTGCCCCATTTGTATGACCTCTTTAAGATATAGTCCTAGGTGTGGTATTGCTGGGTCAAAGGGTATGCACATTTTGATAACACTTTGGGCAGTTTCAAATTGCTTTCCAAAATGGTTGGATCATTTTACAACTCCAACAACAATGCATTAGTGTTCCAATTATTCCACATCTTCACCAACATTTATCATTTTCTTGTTTCGTCATCTTGGCCAATGTGATAGGTATGATGTGGTACCTCAGTTATTTTAATTTGTATTTCTTTAGTCAATACTGATTTAGAACATTTTTTTTCACATGACTACAGATGGCTTTAATTTCTTGATCTGAGAACTGGGTCTCCATATCCTTTGACCATTTATGATTTGGGGGAGGACTTGTATTCTTATAAATTTGATTTAATTCTATATATATTTTAGAAATGCGTCCCTTATCAGAGAGACTGGTTGTAAAAATTCTTTCCCAATTTTCTACCTTCCTTCTAACCTTAGTTTTGTTGGCTTTGTGCAAAATTTTTCAATTTAATGTAATCAAAGCTATCCATTTTGCTTTTTGTAATGTTCTCTATCTCCTGTTTGATCATAAAGTCTTCTGTTCTCCATAAATCTGATAGGTATACTATTTCTTGCTCTCCCAGTTTGCTTACAGTATCAACCTTTATATCTAAATCATGAACCCATTTTGACTTTATTTTGGTATATGGTATATTTTGATCAATGCCTAGTTTCTGCCACACTATTTTCCAGTTTTCCAAGCAGTTTATTTTCAAAGAGAGGTTCTTATTTCAGAAGCTGGGGTCTTTGGGTTTATCAAATAATAGATATAACTCTCAATCAAGCTCTCCCAAACTCTTGACTGAACTGTTATTGTATTAGCTTATTAACTTTTCCTTACCAGTTTTTCCTTCATACAGCTGCCAAATTAAATTTCCTAAGACAGAGGACTGTCTTTCATAGTCTTCCTACTGTCTGTAGGATAAAATACAAACTTCAAAGAATGATATTTAAGATCTTTCAAAATCTGGGCACAGACTATCATTACTTTTATTTTTTTTTTAAGTTCCCTCCCAATCAGTGCTATATACTATCCAAAATAAATTGCTGACTTTTCATTTAACTTGATTTCAGAATCAGGGAAGATGGTTTCAGATCCTGGCTTAATCTTTGATTTTAACAAATAACCTAATTTTCATGAGCCTTGCTATTCTTATGAAGCAGTGAGCTCTCTTTTGCCAAAGGCAGTTGGTACTCAATGTTACTAGTCATCCTCCCAATCTCAGTCAAGATATGTTTTCTCTTGCTCTGACTGGCATTATTAGACTCATCAGAATGCTCTTTTTTTTTTCTTCAGCCTTGTTGGGAAGAAGAAATAAAATTCTCCTCCAATTTGAATGCCTGGCAATTAGTATTTCTCCCTCCTTGTTCAGCCCTTTTTCAGAAAGTCCACTAGCATTTATTTCCTATTATAACTGAAAAGAGAAGCAAAATGCCTGCATATGATTCATAAAACAGATGGAAAGTATGTTCCTATAAATGTTATGTAGAGATATTAGGAATGTAAGTGAGATTACAAGAAGGATTTTACATTCTCCTCCTCTGAAGACTCTCATTGAAAAAAAAGACAACTTGAATGCTTTTGAATGCTTTCATGCCTAAGATAGGCTCTTAAAATGCTGTCTTTGTTGGTGAATTTTGACTAGCAATACTGAATGATCACTGTCTACTTTTTTTTTTCCAAGAGCTCTGTGCTAGATGTCAGATAGAATACATGAGAAAGGGGAAGGTAGGAAACAAGTATTTATTAAGTACCTATTATGTGCCAGGCATAGTGCAAAGCTTTGTAAAACCTTGATCCTCACAATGACCCTGTTAGGTGCCATTATTATCTATGTATAATGATTGAGGAAACCAAAGCAGAGGTTAAATGACATGTACAAGATCACAGTGCTAAGAAGTATCTGAGGCTAGTTTTGAATTCATTTCTTCCTGACCCCAGGCCCAGTGAACATACCACTTCACTGACTAGATTCTAGGTTGAGAAAAAATGTAGTTCTTCCCCAAGTTTTTACTTGTTGTAACATTAGGCCTGATGGTCTTGAGAGTACCACAAAAATTTCTCTTAATGGGGAATATAAGCTTATAGAACATTCTCACAGAAAAATACTGACAATGTCTACAATCATGTGTCTCCCAAATAATATTTTGTCTCTAATCAGTTTGTTTCTTTTTTGGTTTTCTCTCTCATGAAAAACATCCCAAAATAATATTTTCCCCTGACACCTGATGTGAAATTGGGCCAGCTCCACAGAGGCCGTCCAAATTCATGGTATGAGAGTCTTATTCTCAGAAAAGCACTTCAGAACATGCTCTCCTGTCTAGTAGGAGCATCTCTTCATACTGTAGTGCCCCATTTCCTGCTGAATGAACTTGTGTCTCTGTACTTCCCAATGTGTCATTGACCTTATGTGAATTATACTCTGTTAGTGTGGATGCCTGAGTTGTATGTCAGGTCTCTTTTTTTTTCTTTCCCTCTCTTTCCCATTGCTTGCATTTAACTGATTCCCATTGTTTTATATGTTATTCTTAGTACCTGAACTCACTAAGAGGCTGTTTTCCCTAATATCTATGACTGGCATGTGGACCTTTCCTTCAACACAAACTGGCTACATGGATAAGGTGTTAACCTATTGACAGCCACACCTATATTAGGGGAGTATGATATTGTGAATCCAGGTATTAAAAATTAAAAAAGGTCAATGGGGGAACAGTGGGGCATTCTTATGCCTGAAGATTATCTCGTAACAATAATATTATGGAAGAATAAAATATAAAAACAGATAAATATATAACCCTGAATACTTCATGGTGAAGGTATTTGAAACATTACTTGAGGTATTTAATACAAAGGACTATGAAAAACAAAACCTAGAGGTTCTTTGTGGGAAAGGGAAGGAGTAATAGATTTGAAGTAAAATCACAACTCTGTCGTTCCCTCTGTATATCTGAGTAATTCATTTCACCTCAACAGACATCAGACTATATTTTTTAAGGTCTCATTTAGCTCGAAAATTTATAAATTTCTTGCATCAAATTTATGACTGCCATTTTAAATACTATTAAAAATAGTAATGGTGTACCAATGAGCAAGAAGGAGTGGTGAATAAAATACTGATGTTGGAGTCATGAAATTTTTGAGTTCAAGTCTCTACTTCTGAGATTTACTGTCTCTGTGACCATAAGTAATCATTTGAACTCTCAGCCTTGGAAACTAAAACTCCATATTATGTCATAGAATCAAGGGGTATACATATACTCTAATTCTCAAAAGACTTTCAATTTCATTATCTCACTAATCTTCAAAATGTCACAGAGTGAAATATAGATCAGATACAATGATTTCCAAAGTGTAAATGAGGAAATTGAAATATATTTTCCATAGAGACAAAGAAGTCAGTAAGGTCACATCTCTAGCTTGTGACCAAATTGCATAAATAAAGGAAATTGCAAGTTTAGGACATTGCTTTCCTTTTTCTTTTTCCCTTTTCTTTTAAAACCTTAAACAGTACAAATTTAAAATCTTTTTTTAAAGTCTTCACAATTTGTTATCAGGTGATTTTTCTTTATAAATAATGACTCTAGCTGACAAAATTTTGTCAATTTGATTTATATAAGTTGAAGATATAGATATAATCTTTGGTTGCTGACCACAATGCAAAATATTCTTTGTCCTATAAAACTCCACACTTTAAAAAAAAATTAGGACAAAATGATATAACACCTCATAAATAATAAGCTAACTATTCTTAAGTCAGATGATGGTAGTTTCTTGGTGGCATAATATATCTTCAAGATTTATAACTCAATGCGATATGATCAGATATAGAAGGCAAAATAAATAAAATATATATATATGTATATATATATATATACATATATATATATATATACATATATGTATATATCAGATCAGTATGTTATTCCAAGACACTCAAATAATTTTTAAGCAAAAAAAAAGAGGAAAAGATTATACAATTTATAATACAAATCTCATATAACTATATGCTCTTTCCTTGTATGTTGACTATATGTTCACAATAGAAGGATCTAGGACTTTGTGAGTACTTCCTCAACCCATGCATATCATGACTGTACTATGTCTTAGTATATGAGTTTTTGCTAATTACTATGGCCATATCATCATTCCTTTTATAGGCACTTTAGTGATAAACACCTCCAAACTTGTCTAGGCTAAGTACAATCCATTCCAGGAAAGTACTTTGAACTTTTTCAACTTGGTAAGATCTTATAGAAATTGTATGCTCTTGAATAAGCTTTAAGAACTCATTGACGTGCCTATCCTTTATGAGATCTGAAAGAGGATACTTTTTAGATATTTGCCATCATACATTAGGTGAAAGAGGTAACTCAATAATTTTAATTAAATTAAAATCATCTTAAAAAGTACATTTAGTGGAATAACCTAATGAGATCTAATGAAAAGTTGTGATTTTTTTTCAAGAAGAACAATATATTTGGGATATATGTATTACATATGTGCTTGTGTGTGTATGTGTGTATGTGTGCATGCACATTTAGAGGAAAATACAGGAGATGATTTGCCTGTACTTATTGACAGATAGGTATATTTAATTGAAGAGAAACATAGAAGGAAAACATTCTCAATTTAAGGCTTAATTCTAGCTACAAGGCACAAAAAATATGGTACCATTTGAGGTATAATGAAAAACAAGGTTATTTTTGACTACAACGAGTCATTCTATGAATAAAATTAAATGTTTTCCAATCACATGTTCCTAAATGAACTTTAATCAACCAATCACAAATGTTTCTACATTTGTTTAACTTGAAATTATGCTACAAGGGAAGAATGCAGACTAAAATGGGAAATAGATATATGTGAATGATGACTTTAAAAATATCATCTTATTTAGTATTTGAAATGTTATTTTGTTATCAATAAAAGAGGAATTAGTAAAAGGCTTCTAAAATCAAATAAAAAGCAAAATGTCTCATTTCTCTTTTTTATCACATAAAATAAAACTCAGTAGCTTTTAAAATATAGATAGTGAGAAAAGATAGAAAAATAGATATATAGACAGAAAAATAGAAACTCATGATATATAGTGGTAGAAATATAGACAAAAGTGTATTATGCATTTAAAGGAAAAATGAAAAATCTCAAAATGGTCAAATGACTTTTTTATGCCTTTCTCTCATGAAAGCCTTTCTCTCATTCCATTGTATTTTATTTCATTTGAATTACATTCTCTTGTGCAATTTTTTTTTTTTTGGGGGGGAGGAGGTGGGAAGTCCAAAGAAGTTGACTAGCAAGAAAAAAATCTACTGCAATTACCTTTGAAATTCTGTCTTTAACTCCAATCATTCTCTCCTTCCTCAAATAATAGCAGAAGTTGGAAATTAAGACAAAAAGGAAAGCCCTTCCTAACACTGTCTCTGCAATTAGAATACTACATAAATCCTTAGTATTTGCAAGTTCTGTGACATTAGGAAAGTCACCTTTAATGCCTCAGTAAAAAAGCCATCCCAGAGTTGTAGAGAATATTTGGAAGAAAGTGTAGTTAGATCGTAGGAAAAAGAAATAAAGCAAGGAAAATGAGAAGCATCATTCAGAAAGTTTTAAAATAAGCCATGCATGTCAAAGTTTATAAAGAAAAAAAGGAGCAAAGTTTCAAGAAAGAATATAGATGATAAAATATAAAAACAAAATAACAATCACAAAAATTAAATTTTGCAAAAGAAAATAGGTCACTAGTGATAAACAAATCAAGAGTTGTAATAGAATATTGGACATGGAAGCCACAAATATGGAAGGTTAAAGAGTGATACTTAGATCATGAATTAAATTGCAGCACTGAATTAACATCAATTAGTTTCATATCTAAAAATGTTTGAGGCTTTGGCTGAGATGGTAAAAATCATCCTCCCTGCATGGTGTGAATCACACATTCTACAGAACTAGTTGATGGTTAGAAGTGGTTGTAAAAACTGGAGCTTGTATCAGATATGGCCAAGATATTTGCTTATGCATCACAATGAGCTGAGAATTTGTAGCTTTCCAGAGCGATATTACATATTATTTCAAAATGTACTAAGTATAGCATCGAAGATATCACTTCCCACCACACCCTACTTCAGCAAGTTTAACATCCTTAAATTTTCTTTTAAATGCATTTTAGCACTTCTCAGGGAAAATGTCAATTAACAATGGAGGCTTAACTCAAATCCTTATTGGAATTATCATATTATATTGTTCTTTTTTTAAATAGTAAAAAGACATTAAATTAATATCGCTTTTTCAAAAAACAAAGATGACGGGTCCTCGACTATTACAGACACTTAAATTGCTGTTATATTACTAGGTTTCTTTGCATCAAATTACTTAACTAGCTAGAGTTTATATAAGCTATAACTTTCATACCATTTAGAAAGAAAAAAGTATATTTTCTTTTGGGAACTCATTAAATTTTTAAGTGAGGGCAGATACTCCCAGTTCTTTGAGTACTTGTCAAGAAAGACCAGGGTGTCAGTGGAGAGTAATGCTTCAATCATACTTTATCAAGGTACCACAGACATAAGAGTACATGCTGCAGGGTGGGGGTACAGAGGCAGATGATGCAAGGATGGCAGTGTGATAGGGGAGGAAGGCAAGGAGAAGAGAATGGGGGTAGGGAAATTACTTACATAACTGTCGATCAAAGTAGGAAGTACTTGAGTGTCATGGACCTTTAGGAGATAGAATATTCATGGCTCAGGTTTCAGAGTCTCATTCTTATAAGGTTTTGATAGGGGACAGATTAACCCTGATCCATGTCACCTTGGTCTCAGTAAATTGACATCCATATCATCAAAAAGTTATCAATAACATATAATGTTCTATTGGTATTGCTGTGGATGTCTTGAGCTTACTTAAGGCTTAGAAGAATGACAGTTAGCAGTACTTAAAGGTAATTGGGGCAATTGCTAGTTAGCTTCCCATGATTTTGCACATAGTCTCAGGATGTGATGCTTAGTTAATATGTAATATTAATATGGTTTGAAAGTAACCATTATGTTCCTTTAATGCATGGTATAGTCTGCAAGTGACTTCTAGGTTCCCCTTTGTAATTTTATTTTCTGTAGCTACTTTATATTGGTTATTTATACTTACTATACCAACTAGAAGGTGGTGGAACTCAGGTGCAAGATAAAATTTTAATACATACAGTAAAAACTCTTTTTATAAAAGATCCTAATAAATGTATATAATACATTCTCCTAATTTCCTTAGCCTAGCTAAACATAATTAATGTCCAATATCATTATAGTTTAAAGATATTTTAGCACTTAGCCTAAGAACTAAGAGTGACTGAAATGATTAAGATATGTTTGCATTTAATTAAGTATCAAGAATGGGTTTGGATAATGTCAGTCCCATCCCCATACTTAGGCAGTTGTCTGGGGCACTAAGAGGTCAAGCTGCTTTCCCTAAGCCACACAGGGTTCAAGAATGACCTTTTCAGACAAGAATAAGATGATAGATTTTCATAATTTGAGCTTCCCTCAGAATGTTATAAGGAACATGATAAAACTGACAATTACGGTGAAAATCAGTTTTATTGTAAAATAGGGAAAAACACTATTAATTCTTTATACGTCCTATTATTTTAACCTTAAAAGTTTTCTCCCTTTAAAGTACAAATATAATCAGAACAATTAAATCATTGAAAAAGTATACATATTTTATGGAAGAAGAACTAAGACTATGGTTGATGATTAGATAAGGTACCATAAATATGAATTTATCTTTTAATTTTGAATGATATTATTTTTAAAAGAGCATCATAAAGCATTATTAACTATATATGTGTGTATACTTGTATATGTTATTTTATGTTTATCAAAGATTCTCATTATTATTATTGCTGTGAGAAATTATTGTTCTTATTAATGCTTATAATTTTTAAGGTACTTACTAACTATATAGTGATTGATTGAAATGTAATCTTATTGCCTAGTCACCTGCCTAGACACTTTTCATCTTATCCCTGTGCTATTACCTCAACTTTCTTTTACCTGATTGCTCAACTTCTAGTCACTGGAGAAACCTCCAAACACAACTGCCAGACTCATTTTCCATTGTCACAACGTTAAGCCTCTCACTGCAGAACAGCATAGTATTCCAGGCACTTTTCATTTCGTATAGCTTCAATTCAAATTTGTGACCATGACCTTCACAGCTAGCTGGCCATATTCTATCTAATTGATTCAAGTAGGATAGTGCATCCAGTTCCAAATAACATGTATAGTTCAATCACTTTACTTTTTAATAATTAGCATTAATCAAATAGATATTTGTTTTTTATCATAAGATTTTTGTATTTGATTTTTATTATCAGTTAAACCATAATTCCTTAGAATATCTTCAAAATCATAACATTGCAGAGATGCTGATAATTACCTAAAAGGAAACAGAGGCAAAGAATCCTCAAACTACAGGTAAATACATAATTCTAACCACCAGAGGGAATTCTTGTATGTAAATCTTTCAAAATAACTTGAAATGACCTAAAAAAAAATCCTTTGGCTCTGGAATGCTCCTTTTCCACCTTTTTATTATTCAAATGACTTACTGACATAAAAAGCTTATGAATGTAATTTAAAATGCTCTCCCTTAACCCACTAGACTTTATAGGTAGTGAGACGTAAACCCACTTATTCCTTTAAAAATATAATCAATATTCTTCAGTTATTTCTTTTCATCATTTGAAAAATTCAAATGGAAAATTATTTTCAGCACACTTGACTTTACCTTTCTTCAGAAAGTAGCAACACATTATAAATTTTTTTTTTATATATAGTTATACAGTGAATAAGTTTTGGCGAAATTACAGAAAACATAGCTGCCCTGGAGTTCTACCATTTTCTCATCCTTGTGTTAAATTTAGATTATGTTACTCCATATTTAGACAATTGTACTTCAGTGGATGAATCTCTTATGTTGCTGCTTTGCTATGATAGTTTTGAAAGACAAATGGAAGATGTCTGTGCTTCTTTTTATTCATATATGTTGACCTGTTAGCAAATCTGTCACATAATATCTTCAGTTTCCTAGGTTTGAATTCATTCATTCTCCCATTGATTTTTATGTCATACATTTCTATGTGTGATATATTGCCTGGAGGAATTACTTTCATTTTTTAGTGTCTATTATTTATTTATTTTATTTACCTTTTATTTTATTTTATTATTCATAAGATCTTAATTTACTTATATAAAGCCTTGATGGGACTGTGCTGTGAGGGAGAAATGCTATTTTTCATTCTTTATAAAGATCTTCCTTAGGGATTTTTTTTCTTGGACTACTCAATTTTCAATGATAAAAATACCAGTTATTTTTCTGTTTGTTTGTTTTCTCTACATGTTACTTAAATCCATTAAAACACTAAGCTTATTCTTGAGTAAGGTAAATCATTTCAATTGGAGAAGTTCATTAATTCAACAAATACTTACTCAGTATCTATTAAATGCAAGACAGTATTTAAGTCTTTGGGGAAAATAATAGAAATGTTGTATAAAGATAATAATAAAATATTATAATTTTCCCCAAGTACCTTTTAATTTAGTAGAGTAGTGGTTGAATATTTTGATAGCACATACAACCAATGACTGATAATTCTGAGTTGCCATTAATTCTGTTATTTTAAGAAAAAAAACAACTGTTAAGCTTTTAGTAGATAATTTGGGAAGATATCAAAACTGTTAGTGGACTCTTCAGATGAGGCTTCAGTTATCCTACAACTCCAAGATGGTTGAGATTAACATTTATTGGAATATACTTTGGAAAGTGATGATTCTAGGCTATTTTATGCCTAGAAATTAGATTGCATAGTATGATAATAAAAAAGCAATATACTTAACTTTAAGGCAAGAAAAAAAGTGATAGAGAGATGGATGAAGGGAATATAAAACAAATAGAGCAGCTATCAGTTACTGGAAGTGAACACTCAGAAGAAGACAACAGAAATGACAGTCCTCAGTGTGTTTTTATGGAAAAAAAACTGGATAGAAAACACAGGAGGCAGAAAACATGGACTGGCAATGTTATAAGGGTTAGAGAGAGAGGTAAGGCAAGGAGTATCCACAATTAGCCTTCTCTAGCTTTTTTCCCTAAGACTGGAGAGAAAGTGAAAAGGCAATTTGAATTTTGACCCTAATGTTTATTATCATGAATCTATTTAGGCTTGCTCTGTTACTGCAATAAAGGGGGGGGGGAAGAGTAAGGAAAGATAAATTTGATTTAATTCTTATGTAGATATGGGAGATGACAAGCTTTTTATGCACATGTGTAAACATATAGGACCTGATTCAAAAAAAACCATTTCTGTTTATTCTGTTTTAATTAAATGCATTTTGACTTTTAGAGTTATAGGACTTTGGTATGTCTTGATACAAGAATGTTGTGCTCAGGACCTGGGCCGTAGTTTGAATAGCTGATGATTAAAAATGGAGCACTTAACATGAACAACAAGGAAGAGCCAAACACTTTCTTAGGTGTTGGGAATACAAATACAAGTAAGAAGAAAGACCTTCTTTGTACCCCTCAAGGAGCTTACATTCTAATTGGAGAAAACAACACATGAAATGTAATGTAAAAGTCATGGAGAGGGGATGAGGATACCCAGAAGTTCAAAGAAAAGACAAGAACTGGACTGGGAGGGAAATGAAAGGAGGAGGTCATGGATCTTTTTGTAAAATGGAGGTTGTAGAAAGGACTTACCAATAGAAAAAAAAAAAAAGAAAGTATGCATTGCAGAGGGCAAAGTGTTCTGGCTGGAGCTGTAATAGGATGTTCAAGAATGAGAAGGCCCCAGTTGCCAAGGGAAGCTTCAGGATGAGACAGCAATAGAAAGATAACTTTGAAGTACAGAGAAAGTCAGAAACATGACCAGGAGGGAAAAGAGTTCCAAGTATCAGTTATATTTTGGCCTATGAGGGACATTTACAAGTATATGCCCTGTTGTATCAGTTTTGTTTTCCTACAGGGAAACCAACCTTACTCTGCTATTTAACTTTATATTACTCCCTCCAAACCAAAATTTGGAATGATGAAGGTATCACACTTTTAAAAATCTCTTAAGTCAAAGTTATGGGACAGGTTATTAGTGTATACTGAAAATCTAGAAGAATGCAACAACAAATCATTCTATCATTTTAAACTTCCATATTAATTAGAATCATACATTATAAAATAATTTCTGGGTGTACAATAATAATATCAAATGGAAGAATCAGGTAGGGACTCAGAGTAGATGGTACATATGCTAAGCTTTGAAAGTTATCTATGGTTTTACAAGATAAAGAGGGGAGAAGGAATACTGTAGGATTAGGAGATAACTTAAAGTTTAAATAAAGTGTCATAAATGTGGATACCATTCATGTCTGAGTGTATACAAATTCCTCGTTATGAATAAGTTTGGCTAGAATTTTCTTAATGTAACATTCTACACAACCTTCCACTACCACACCTACTCCATCTAACTATATAGAAAGTGAGTTGGGTTTTATTATATGTTACCATTATTAAAAAAATCACACTTTTATTGCTATAATCACAGAGATACTAATTTTACATACATATTGCATATCTGTTGTCTCTAATTCTTGCTACATAACTGGTTGACTTTCATTTCTGGTCATATATGTCCTCAACTAAACTGAAAGTAGAAGAGAAGCTAGGTGGTGCAGTGGATAGGGTGTCAGGTCTGAAGGCAGCTTTCTGAGTTCAAATCTGGCCTCAGATACTCACTACCCATATAACCCTGGAAAATTTATTTAAATCCATTTGATTCAATTTTTTCATCTGTAAAATGAGCTAGAGAAGAAGAAAATGACAAACCACACCCATATCGCTATCAAGAAAACCTCAAATGGGGTCACAAGGAGTCAGACAAGCCTGAAAAATGGGATTTCCATTACCAGAAGCAAAGATGGCAGTGTAAGAAGTAAGTCGCTCTCACTGGCCCTTATTAACCTCTGAAAGCATAGAAAATATCACCCCTGGTGAAACTCTGGAACAGTTGAACCAGCAGAAAGACAGGGTACAGCACTCCTGTAGCCCATGAAGATTGAGGGATTAATGGGAAAGGCCTCTTTTGCCCTGGCCTGAGGCAAATAGCACTATAGAATAGGAGGCCTCTCAGCAAACTAGCAGAAAGCCCCACCTTAGCATACTAGGGGGAGATCTTGAACCCCAGGTGGCAGAGCAGGCAAGCATCCATACCAGGATCCCCAAGTGCCTCAGTATGGACAGAGAAACCAGTGGAAACCAGCTCAGAAAACAGGAGATAGAGAACATTATCAAAATTATCTATTTTGAATTTTGTAATGTTCTCTATCTCCTGTTTGGTCAAAATTATCTATTTTGCATTTTGATTACAAGAAATTGAAAAGTTTTTACACAAACAAAGCCAATGCAACTAAGATTAGAAGAAAGGTAGAAAATTGAGAAATAATTTTTACAACTAGTCTCTCTCTGATAAAGGCCTCATTTCTAAAATATGTAAAGAATTAAGTAAAATTTATAAGAATACAAGTCATCCCCCGATTTATAAATGGTCAAAGAACATGAATAGGAAGTTTTCAGAGGAAGAAATTAAAGCCATCTATAGTCATATTAAAAAAAATGCTCTATATTACTATTGATTAGAGAAATGCAAATCAAAACATCTTTGAGGTACCACATCATACCTATCTGATTGGCTAACATGACAAAACAGGTAAATAATAAATTCTGGGTAAGATATGGGAAAAGTAGAACCCTAATGCATTGTTAGTGGAATTGTGAATTGATCCAACCATTTTGGAGAGTAATTTGGAACTTTGCCCAAAAGGCTATAAAAATGTGCATAGCCTTTGACACAGCAATTGCATTTCTAGGGCTGTAAGCCAAAGAGATCTTATAAATGGGAAAAGGACCTAAATGGACAAAAATATTTATAGCAGCTCTTTTTGTGGTTGCTAATAATTGGAAATTGAGTGTTTGTCCATCAATTGGGGAATAGCTGAACTAATTGTGGTATATTAATGTAATGGAATACTATTGTGCTATAAGAAATTATGAACAGGCTGACTTCAGAAAAACCTGGAAAGACTTGTAGGGACTGATGCTGAGTGAAGTGAGCAGAACCAGGAGAAAGTTGTACATGGTAACAGCCACATTGTTCAATGACTAACTTTGATAGACTTTGCCCTTCTCAGCAATACAAAGATCCAAGACATCTCCAAAAGTGTCATGATGGAAAATGCTATCCACATCCAAAGAAAGAACTATGTTGTTTGAATGCATATTGAAGCACACTATTTACTATTTTTTCTGCTATTTTGTTTTGTTTCCTCTTTCTGGTAGTTCCTCCTATTGGTTCTAATTCTTTCTTACAACACGACTTATTTGAAAATGTGTTTAATAGGACTGTATGTGTATAGCTTATATCAGATGCTATCTTGGGCAGGAAGGTGGGGGGGAAGGGGAGAAAAATTTAAAATTCAAGACATTATGGAAGTTAGTGTTGATAAGTAAAAATAAATTAATAAAACATTTAAAAAATAAACATTTAGCTTCTCTAGGACAATATAAAAAAAAAGCCTCAAAAATGAATGACCAATAAAAATTCAAAGGAACCAAAGAGAAATGAGGAAATCTGAAGCTGCTTTTCAGTGGAATATCCATGTGGATGATTTTTAAAATATAAATTTGGGAAGGAGACCATAACTGCCAGTGCTGCCAGCAAAGCAGGAAGCTATTTTGATCATCCACAGCACTGACTATGGGGTTGGCATTCTGATTTTCTAAAACCAGGCATTTACTTTTTCAAAATTATGGGGAAAAAAACAAAAACTAAACTGCACTTGGCAAAATGTTGTCAGGTATTTTGTAACTTAGAAAGACATGTGAAAATCAATCATTCACTACATATTTACTTTAAATATTTTCTTATACACAGGTCTTTAAATGTATAATGTTGATATTTGCTCACACTCCATTTTTTTTCACAAGAATTTTTGTATTGGTCTATGCAAATGTTAGATGTTAGGTATTATAGTAAAATTCAAATTTCTGTGGCACTGCTTATGCTTCTGTGAAAGAAATGATACTCAATTGGAGAGTACTACCTTGCCCAGAGTACCAAAACTGCCCTAGACTCAGTAAGTTATACGTTCAAGTCATTTAACTACTTTGGAGACTTTGATATTAAATAGTTTTGAAAGACCCAAAAATATTTTTCTTATGTATTTTATATAGAAAAATATTTTGAAATGACTAATAATGAAAGACGTATTTGAGAGAGAAGGGTGGGAGATGAGAGAGGTATAAAGGCTTGGAGTCACTCTATTGGATTAACTCTGTTTCTGATACTTGCCTTGATTTTTCTTCCCTTATATGATCATGTTGGGGTGTGTGTGTGTGTGTGTGTGTGTGTGTGTGTGTGTGTGAGAGAGAGAGAGAGAGAGAGAAGAGAGAGAGAGAGAGAGAAAGAGAGAGAGAGTGAGAGTGAGAGTTTACTTTTGTTAAAGTATGTGGTCTGATTGCTTTTATCTTCTGTGTTTCCCTTTTCCATGCACAGCTATTAGAGCTACTACAATAACATTTCTCTTGTATGATTTATTTAGACCATCAGGCACACCTAACTTTCCTCAACTTCTTATACTAAGCCAAGAAATGTGGAGATGGTGTTGCCAATCCATATACTATTGGAATCTCACTCTAATAAAATCTTATTTGAGGGCTAGGTCTATGATTTCATTGATGGAGGAAATTTCCAATGAGGAAAATCCCTTTATCAATGTAAACCAGTGTCTCCTTTGTATGTTATTGACATAGACAGTTTCCTTATTCATTGAAAGATTAAAACACTTGCCCACAGTCACAGAGCCAATATGTTTCAGAGATGAATCATAAATCCACACTTTTATGACTCCAGGGCTCTATTGTTTGATCCAGTACCCCCACATTGCCTTTTACATATTATTAAATGTTCATTTTATAGCACTTATGACTTATGGCACTGATTTAGGGACACATGCTGCAATTCTTCCAAGGGTTGACCTGGGATCATTTCTGAATTGTCTCTTAGTGCTGAGCATGTTCATAAGTTAATATTAAAAAAAACATATTTACCATATATTTAAATTTTAAATTTCCAGTAAGTGAATGTCACAAATGTCTGAGATTTTTTTTTTAATTAAATAATATGGAAGCAATTAACTTCTCTCTAATTCTGAAAGCAAAGTTCTGTTTCTTTAGTATATCAACACTATGAAGAAATTAGATCTGGGAGTTACTTTAGAAGTAGAAAGCATTGGTAAAAGAAGATATCATCAAACCAGCAGCTGTTCTTTGGTATGACTTGATTCCTGTTTTCTGGGTTTATTTACACTATTGGAAAATTCAAGGAATTCTTGGAAAAATACTTCTCCTGCTATGCCCCAAAAAATTAATTTCTGAAAAATATTTTTCTGTATCCCTACCCTTTTAATGATGCATGATGTTAATATGCTGTCCTATCACAAAGCCTTCCGTTGCCCTTTATGTGACTTTGATTTTTTTTTATTTTATTATCCTAAGATTTTGGTATTCCATGATTAATTATGTAAATGTAAATGTAATAATCTGGTTTAACTTGCACTCATATTCTCTCTCTTTTTTTCTGTCTCTGTCTCTCTATGTGTGTCTCTCTCACTCTATCTTTATTTCTCTTTCTCGATCTGTCTCAGTCTCTTTGTCTTTCTGTATCTCTGTCTCTATGTCTGCCTCACTCTTTTTTTCTCTTTCTATCTCTGTGTCTGCAGCTTTGTCTTTCTTTATCTCTGCCTCTCTCCCTGTCTCTATCTCATTTTGTAAGTCAATATTGCTTGTAATTTTCTATTCTCCTTCACCGTGTTATTTTGTAAAAGTACTTGTTCATTAAAATTGTGTTTTCTTTATATGTCTTATCTCCCTACTTGGGACTAAAATTAAATGTCTGTTGGAAAAAATGGTTTCTGAATTCCTTACACTTCCTTGTTTTAGTGACTATTTTGCTTGGTTAAACTTCACTAAAGAATGCTGGTTTGTCAAAGTCAATGCCTTTACTTTAATCTAGTTCCTATTTTTTGAAGTTAATTTTGTCTAAATTGACTTAGCTGTACTGCCTGCCTTTGAGCACAATGTTTTCTTCTTAACTTAAACCTTTCTTGTTTTAACCATTTGATGAGCTAAGTTAATAGAGATGGTAGATTCTGAAATGACATATCTGTAAATAGTCATTTCTTGTTGGGTAATATACATTTGAAAATCACAAATGGTCTAGGTGTGATAGCACATATCCATGACCAGGAAGGATTAGTTCAATTCATCTCTTAAGTTTCTGTGCTCTGAACTACAGTGGGCTAAGTTGGTTGGATATCTAGACCAAGTCCAATATCAATACAGTGAGTCTTCATGTCTCAGAAAAAAAGCACGACAAGGTATGCTTGTTTGCATGCAGGGATGTTGAACCAGGTTACTTAAGGAGGAGCAAACTGGCCTATGTTTAAAACTAATCAAATTAAAGCTCCCTTGATGAACAAAAGTGAGATCAGACCTATGAATGACCTCTGTACTTCCAGTCTGGGCAAGATGGGGAAATACAATTTCAATAAATAAAGAGAAAGACAGATAAAGAAAGACCAAGAAACAGATGATAGTTAGATAGATAGGTAAACAGATCATAGATTGCATAAACAGTAAAATTTGGTTAATTTTTTTGGTTTTTATCAACTCTGAGGATATTAGTGCCTATATAAGCTACTCAAAATTCTTCTTTTTTACAATAATAGAGGTTAATCTATTAGGGGTAGATTTATTCCATGTTCACTAACTAGGAAACACACTGTTACCTATGGCATCAAATTTCAAGCTCCAGGTTTACCTAAATTAGGTTCAGTCTTGGAGCTCTGTCAAAAACATTGTATTTGACTTGTTTTGCCTTTGTCTGAATTTAGTTCATAGGACCCCATTCAGAATTTTCTCATACAGTCTCAGAATATATACCTCATGCCTAATTCTCCACAAGTGGAGATAAAAGGGCTCTAGGTAGTGTGTAAGCCTTCAAAATAACAATGAAAATGAGATACAGCACATTTTATATAGAATAAGGAAAATACAAAGGATTCATAGAATCTCATAATGAACAAGAGATTCTCCTTTCATCTGGTAAGTTCTACTTTTCAACTAATGCACCCATATGTGGGAAACCCATGTCTAGAAAACAGTTTATCAAAACTTATGGCACTTACTTTATGAAACAGAAGCATGAGAGACATTATCAGTTCTTTGAGGATATTTGTAATCAACTAGAAGGGAGAAGGAAAATCCCCTCTGACCACAATAAAAGTCCTAAATAATTACCTCCTCCCTTTAATGTTTAATGTAGAATTAGCTAGATGATTCAGTGGATAGAGCACTGGGGCTGGAGTCAGGAAGATGTAAGTTCAAATCCATCCTCAGACATTTACTATCTGTGTAACCCTGGGAGAGTCACAACCTCTTTTTTACCTTAATTCACTGGAAGAGGAAATGGCAAACCACTTTAATATCTTTAACAAGAAAACCCCATAGACAACATGATCCGGGAATCATGAAGACTCAGACACAAGTGAAGAACTACACTTTAACCTCATCAAGTTGAACAGGCTCTCCTGATCAATCTTCTATATCACATTATAGGGCCATCATCAAGAAATTTATCTTTAAGTTGTTTGTTTGACTTTAATCAATTACTAACAAAGCCCTGGATAGAGATATTGTTAAAGTACAAAAATATTTCTTGAACAACAATGCAAATGTCATCTATTTTGTAACATTATTATTAAAAACTTTAATAGAGATGTTATAAGCATGTCTGAATAGAAAGAGTCTTATGAAAAAGGATAAATTGAAAAAGAGGAAGTAGAAAAAATGTCTAAATTATTTATTCTTTCTAATCTACCACCAAGACATCTGCTAGGTCCTGAGCTTCAAAATCCAGGGCTCTTTCTATTTAGACATACTTATGACATCTCTATTAAACAAAAGACAGAGGCATTGTTTGAAGACCACATAGCTTAAGGAGGAAAGGGAAGGAGATTTTAGTAATTGCCCCACTTACCACTTGGTCTGCCTGACTGTAAGTGAACAAGTTACCTTCTTCCTCAGACTCAAATATATCAAATAACCACAGGCATTGCTAAGTCTTGCTGTTTTCAATATACTAAGTATTCTATCTTCCCAGGTAACAGATGGTAGGCCAATGCAAAATGTCTACAATTGCTCCTTACCTCCATCTCCCCAAAACTATCTCCTAGCATCTTCCATGTGGGTGATGCTTTCTTATGTGGCATAGATATGTATCCAAACCCCATCAGAGTTTTATATTATATCCCTTAATTTTTCTGTTCACCAGAAGTATTACTACTTTAAAACATGCATAACTTGTAATGTACCTGGATCCCTGTTCTCTAATGAAGGCTACTATATGCAGAAGTATACTTCCAGGAACAAAGAGATGATACTGACATAAATCCCTAAATACTGCTTTGAATGAACATTTAGATATAATTATGAAAGTCAGTTGTTCTAACTACTAGAGAAAATGTTGACCATCCTAAAGTTTCTTAATTGTATGTAAGTAGTCACAGAACATAGAAATTGGGTAGAAGCCAAATTGTCCTCATTTAGGTAAGTGTTAACACATTCATGGATGCGAGATGAAAAGTTCTATATTCCAAAAAGTAAAAAAAAAAAAATAATAGGACTTTATTCTTTTTAATTTTAATGACTTTTCTTTTTAAATTTTTAGGCAATTGGGATTAAGTGACTTGCCCAGGGTCACACAGCTAGTAAGTGTCAAGTGTTTGGTTTGAGGCCAGATTTGAACTCAGGTCCTCCTGACTTCAGGGTCAGTGCTCTACCTACTGCCACGTAGCTGTCCCTGAGTGGGATTTTAAAAAACAAACAAACCTTCCCCTCCTCCCAACCATATGTGTTAGCTCACTCTTCCAGAGTTTGAGTGTTGATGAAGCCTTAGGGTGTATCTGAAAACTCAGCAGTGAAGGACATTTTGGAGATGTCAAAGTCATCCACTTTATGTCCATTGAGAGGGAAGAACTGGTAGATCAGTGGATTAAAAAAAAATAAGTGACCCTGATTCTCTTCTTACTTTGATTCTCAATGTTACAAGAAATATTCCTATAACATTTTAGGGATAAGGGCTTCCTTTTTTCCAATCCAAAAAGAAATTGTGAACTCTGGAGTATGTGCAGCAAGGCACATATACTGTATGAGAAGACTTGGGTCAAGTTCAGCCTTCTTGGCCTGTGTTTATGTTGCTTTATTTGATCTTACGTGAACAAACAACAGTTTTAATATTGATGCATCCAGGTTTGAAGTTGTCTCTGAAAGTTTCAGAGGCTAAAGTCTCGAGGTAACTGTTGAGTGACTGTTGGCTTGGAAATCTTTTCATCCAAGAAGATGGCCATCAACAAGAGGTTCACCAGAATGGGCAGTAGATATAGACTTTCAGGAGACAATGCAGAGGTGAAGTAAAATGAACAAATGCTTTTTCACCAGCCCATGATTTTTTTTTTCCTTGATGAATTTTTAGTATCAAACTCCTGCCAGAGTATAGGAGTAATTAGTATGGCCACTTTTTAAAAAATTATGTATAAAGCATTCTAGCAATTTATGAATTTTGGATATCTTCTATATGTATGAAATAAATATTTTCCCATTAATGAATTCAAATTACACAAGATTTCCCCTCTTGTAAGATCAGTATAAAACCTAAGCCTAAAGTAATTTTCTCCATTAGGAGGCAGAGAGGGAGTATAATGTAGAGGGTGTGAGGGAAAAAAGAGTGTTTCCTCTGTCATTAGAGTCATTTCCTAGTCCCCATGTGCCTCTTTAAGATTATCTTCCATCTACTTTTTACCTACCTTGAATGTTTCTAGTTATTTTCTCCATTATAACGTGGGGGGGGAGAAGGAGTCAAAATGGCAGTGTAAAAGCAGTGACTTGCTTGAGTGTCCCCCCAAACCCCTCCAAATACCTTTAAAAAAAGACTCTAAACAAATTCTAAAGCACAGAACCCACAAAAAGACAGAGTGAAACAAAGTTCCAGCCTAAGATAACCCAGATGGTTGATTGGAAAGGGCTATCACGCTGGGCTGGGAGAGGAGCGCAGTTTGGCGTGGGTGTGCAGGCCTCAGTGAACCTGGAGCAGGCCTCAGAGGACTGAATCACAGGCAGATGTGGCAGTTTCCAGACTTCTCAAACCATGAACACCAAAGACAACTTAGAAGATCAATAGGAAAATTCTGTTTCTGCAGTGAGAGAGAGAAGAATGGTGTGGTCCCAACTCCAGTTCCAGAGCATGGCCCAGGGTGGTGGCTGCCTCCAGAGCTTCTGGCCTATAGACTGAGGAGGAATAGAGTAGCTGATCAGAGGGGGATTGCAGGAATCTCTTTGCTTGTGCAAGATTCTTTTGCTTCACCTGTGCTTGGATCAGGGTCACAGTTTTGGATGGCAATCCTGGGGCAAGAAGGAGCACTGGCATGGTGGAGTTTGTGGTAGGAGTACAGAAAAAATCCTCCTCACAATTTCAAGAAAGAAAAGTGTGCTTGTGGCCAATCATAGATCAGAGTACAGGACAGGAAATGAGTGAGCACCTCACCCTTGATCATAGCACCTTGGAAAAACTGAAAATTTAATGGTACTTAGAAGCATCTCTAAAATAGCTGCACTAAGCCCCCAAAGTTTGGGACAGTACATTCTCCATGCTGGAAGCAGACTTCTACCTTAACAAAAAGTTTACAACTGAAGTAATTAGATGGGATCATGACCAAGCAGCACAAAAAGAGTCAGACCATAGAATGTTACTTTGGTGACAAAGAAAATCAAAACATACAACCTGAAAAAGAAAACAGAGTCAAAGCTCCCCCATCCAAAGCCTACAAGAAAATTGTGAATTAGTCCTGGCCATGGAAGAGTTCAAAAGGGATTTTAAGAAGCAAGTAAAAGAAGCAGAGGAAAAACTGGGAGTGATTCAAGAAAATCATGAAAACAAGTCAACAGCTTGGTAAAGGAGACACAGAAAAATACTGAAGAAAATAACTCCTTAAAAAATAGCCTAATCCAAATGGCAAAAGACATCCAAAAAGTCAATGAGGAGAAAAATGTCTTCAATAGCAAAATTGGCCAAATGGAAAATGAAGTCCAAAAGCTTACTGAAGAAAATACTTACTTAAATATTAGAATAGAGCTAGTGACTTTATGAGAAAACAAGACACTGTGAAACAAATCCAAAAGAATTTTAAAAAAAAGGAAAGAATTTGAAATATCTCATTGGAAAAAACAACAGACCTGGAAAATATATCCAAGAGAGATAATTTAAAAACCATTGGACTATCTCAAAGCCATAAAAAAAAGCCTAGGTACCATTTTTCAAGAAATTATCAAAGAAAATTGCCCTGATATTTTAGAAGAAGAGGGCAAAACAGAAATTGAAAGAATCCACTAATCACCTCCTGAAATAAATTCCCAAAGGAAAACTCCTAGGAATATTGTAGCCAAATTCCAGAGTTCCCAGGTCAAGGAGAATATATTTCAAGCAATCAGAAAAAATAAATTCAAGTATCGTGGAAACACAAAATTTAGCAGCTTCTACATTAAGGGACCAGAGGGCTTTGAATATAATATTCTGAAGGGCAAAGGCGATAGAATCACAACCAAGAACTACCTACCCAGCAAAACTGATCATAATCCTTCAGGGGGAAAAATGGATATTCAATGAAACAGAGGACCTTCAAGCATTCTTGATGAAAAGACCAGAGCTGCATGGAAAATTTGCAAGACTCAAGAGAAACATGAAGAGGTAAACAGGAAAGAGAAACCATAAGAGACTTATTAAGGCTGAACTGTTTACATTCTTTATGGAAAGATGACATTTATAATTCATGAGTCCTTTGTCAGTATTAGAGTAGTTGGAGGGAAAAAATATATGTATGTAGATAGATAGATAGATAGATAGATAGATAGATAGATAGATAGATAGATAGATGGCACAGTGTGAGTTGAAGATGTAGGGGTCATATCTGTACAGTAAAATTAAGGGGTGAGAGAGGGTTATATTGACAGAAAGAGAAATGGAGAGGTAGAATGGAGAGAATTATCTCACATGAAAAAGACAAAAAAAGTTTTTGCAGTAGAGGGGAAACAGGAGAAGGTGGGAAGGAATGAGTGAATCTTATTCTCATCAAATTTGGCTTAAGGAGACAATAACATGCATGCTCAATTGAGTATGGAAATCTATCTTAACCCACAGGAAAATGTAGGAGAGGAAGAGAAGAGAGCAGGACGATAATAGAGAAGAGGGTAGATTGGGGGAGGGGGCAATCAGAAGCAAATACTTCTAAGGAGGGAAAAGCTCAAAAGAGAGAATAGAATAAATGAGGGCTGGGACTGGATTAAGGGAAATACACTTAGTTTGTCACAACATGACTACTGTGGAAATGTTTTGCATGACTAGACATGTATAACATATATTGAGTTGCTTCCATTCTCAATGGGAGTGGGTGGGGAGGGAGGAAGTGAGAAAATTTGGAACCCAAAGTTTTAAAAACCCATGTTAAAAAAATTGCCTTCACATGTAACTCAAAAATAAGATATACAGGAAATGGTGTATAGAAATCTATCCTGCTCTACAGGAAAATTGAAGGGGAAGGTGATAAGAGAAGGGGGAGAGAGAAGGGAGGGCAGATTAGGAGAAGGGGTATTCAAAATGCATGCCATCTTGGGGTGTGAGTAGGGACAAGATGGGGAGAAAATTTGTAAATCAAAATCTTGTGGAAGTGAATGTTGAAAACTAAAAATAAATTAATTTAACTAAAAAAGAACGTGATGTACTTGAGGGATGTTTCTGCTTCTCTTTTTATCCCTATAGTTACCAGGACATAGTAGGTGCTTAAAAAATGCTTTTTGAATGAGTTGAACATTTTATTAGGGGACCCTGAGTGAAAGTTTTATAACCAATTCTTGGGGATATTATAGAGAAGATTCTCAGTCATGTATAGGATAGATTATATGGTGGCTTTTTCAAACCTCTTTCAAATGTGAAATTCTGTGAATCTGTGTGTGTCTCTCTTTCTCTTTCTCTCTCTCTGATATAAATGTTGCTCTCATTCTCTCTCATTTTTTCTAATATTTAGAATAAAGCATTCAAGAAGATGAATTAATAAATTAGTAAATGATGATATGGTAATAGTTGTAAAGGGACTTCAGGGTACATATAATTCAATCCCGTAATTTTGTAGCCATTAAACAGAGGTACACAAGAGATTACATAATTTGCTCAGGGCCACACAGGCTGTAACACATTAGAGGCAGGATTTGAACCTAGGTCATTTAACTCCAAAATCAGTTCTATTTCCACTGTGTCACAGTTCCTCATTATAACAGCAAGTTACACAGAGTTGGGAATGAGTCCAGCCAGTATTCAGTAAATAACTACTGAATGATTAATTTATGTTTTTTCAAAGGAGCTTTTATTTGTCTTCAAACTTGGAATCTAAAAACTTTTTTGATAGTTGTTTACATTTAATTATAGAAAGGTTTTATGATACAATTAAAATTGCATAAATTTCTAAAGGGATTTATCCTTCTTTGAAAGATCAAACAAAATTAAATTTGCATAATTTTATATTTCCAAAGACATAGAAGTAGTCATGCTTAACTACAAGATCACTTAAGTGTTTCTATGTATTATATATTTGTTTTCTGTTTATCTTTCCATAGAATATATTACCATTTTTGTTATGGCCAATACTGACAAGGCGGATGAATATTTGATTCCTTAACATTTGTGACAAGAAAGATAGCTTCACTCAGCTATCTTCTGAATATCAATATTAAGCACAGCATGAAACAGCTTGACATTTTCACTAAAGACTGTTATTTGTGGCATGAAATATGTTCTTTACGAAATATAAATAAAATTTAAATTCCTTCTAGTATTGTATGTCCCCCAGATATTCTTCTTTACAGATGCCATTGTTCTAATATAATGAAACCTTGGAACATCATACACCCTTTCTCCTTAATGAGATTCAGGTTCACTCAAACCTAGTCATTCACACTAGAAGAAAAAAATAAGTGAATGAAGAAAGTGTATTGTCTACATCATAAGATGTAGTTGAGTGGGCAACCCAATGATTAAGTTTATCAATTGATTTATATCAGAAAGTCATTTTACTGGGGTAAAGATCTGGACCCAGAAATGAATAGGAGGATACTCTGCTGAACTTTATTTGGAAAACGTTCAATGATCCTAAATAACTTGCTCCTGCCAAAGCCTATCTTTCTAAGACCATTATTTCCCTGATGGTGTCATATTTTAAAATTCAATAACACAAGCATAAACAAAATTTCAGGTGACCAAAAGTAAGTGGGGAAAAAGTATGATTAGTGGGCTAATTTTCCTTGCAATTTCATTCTCTTTAGTTTTGATCTTCTACGTCTCTTATTTCATTTCCTCCCAATAGCCTTGTAAGCATTGTGGCCAGGTCAATTGACTAGGGCCCTGTTAGGGCTCTGTTTAGAGTCAGGTTGCCTAAGATTCCATGCTGCACAGGATTTCCCAGAAGACCTGGAAGCTGCTCTTTCTCAAACTGAGATTAGACAATCAGCCACAGACTTGGACAAGTCTGGTTGGCATGAGTTGGGAGTAACATGCTGGATTGGTCCTGACTCACTCTCTAGTAGACACAGCTTCAGGAAATATATGGTTTTGGCTAGGAAAGTCCCAGTTTGATCACTGCAGAGCTCAGACAAGGAGTGCTAGAAATGGTCTTAAGAGAAGGGAAAGGAAAAGGAAGGGAATAAGCATTTATACCATGTCTACTATGTGTCAGGACTTATACTAAGCACTTTAAAATATTACCTCATTTGAGCATCAAAACCCCACAAGATAGGCTATCATTTTTCCCATTTTATAGTTAAGGAAACTAAGGCAAATTGTGGTCAAGTGACTTGCCCAGGATCATACAGTTAGTAAGTGAGGCTGGATGACAAGGTGAAGTCCTCAAAGTTCCAGGAAACTCCTGCACTCTGCCCTATGTTTAGTTTATGATTCATATTTATTTTATGATCTCTTCAGAACTCAAGGGCTCTCTCTCTCACTCTCTCTCTCTGTCTCTGTCTCTGTGTGTCTTTCTCTGTGTCTCTCTCTACTCCATACACTGGGTAGGAGATTCTAGAGTTAATTCTTTAATAGAGTACTATATCACATGAAATGTTTGGAGTAAGAGGACCTAGGATCCTTCCTATGATGCCACCAACTTTTCCTATAACATGAGAAAATATATGCATTTCCAGTAAAATTCTAGTCAAGTTGTAAGAATAAGTCATATGATAGAAAGCCAGGGTACTACAATGGTCATCAAAGAATGTTTTTTTTTTAAAGGAAATACTCCAGAATATTTCATATGTATTCTGATGAGGATTTATGGGAATGTGTGCTCCAAATAGTATACTAAAACAAGTGGTGGAGGAGTTGCCATCTATTCTGGTGGAGAGAGTTCATGGAACCTATGACATCACAGGTTTAATGAAAATTTGAACTATGACTGTCCAGGTGAGATTAAATAACATAAATTTGTAATGAACCCAACCAGACCACTTAGCTACTTACTTTCTCTCACACCTTTTTGGTGCACATGAGCAGCAGTAGAGGGGAAAATGGTAGGATTAATTTAAGGTTGGTAAAATGTGAGTGACAATGAGAAGGAGACATGGGATTCAAGAACAGTAGAAATTATGATTTTTAATTTTTAATTTAAAGCAAGATTATAAAGGAAGAAAAATTAAGATAGAACAGGAATAATGGCTTCTGAGAGCAGTAAGACTTTCAGTAACTGAAAATAATAGAGTTAGGATGAAAAACAGAGGATGAAAAATAGATTTAAGAGGAATAATGCATAGAAAGAAAAAGAATAATAGGAGCTCATGGTCTGATGAAGTTAATTCAGAATGCTTAATCACGGAAGTAGATTATTGAGAGGGATCAAAATTCTGATTATTCCTATGTGATTGAAATAGAAAGAAGAAGTTATGGAATTTGAGTAGATTGAGTAACATGAAAGGAAGACTTTAAGCTCCTTGAGAAAGGATGAAGAATATCCCAGGGACTTAGAAATAACTGCTTCCAGGTTATGGATTAGATAACATATTTAGAAGAAGTAAGTCATTTTTTTAATAATTTATTTAGTTTGAGTTTTCAACATTCATTTCCATAATTTTTTGTGTTTCAAATGTTTCCCCACACATAAGATGGCATACAATCTGATATAGCTTCTACTTATAAATTCGTATTAAGCATATTTTCCCACTAGTCATGATGTAAAAAACAATTAGAACTAATGGGAGGAACCACAAGAATGAAGCAATAAAACAGAACAACAAAGGAAAAGGAGAGAAAACAGTATGCATCCATCTGCATTCAGACTCCATATTTCTTTCTCTGGGTGTGTATAGCAATTTCCATCATGAGTCTTTTGCAGTTGTCATAGATATTGCATGCTACAAAGAGCCAAGTGTTGTATCAAAGTCAGCCATTGCACAATGTGGCTTTTATTATGTACTATGTTCTCCTGATTCAGCTCATTTCACTCTGTATCAGTTCAGGTAAGTCTTTCCACGTTTTTTGTTTTTTGAAGCCTGCCTAGTCACCATTTCTTATAGCACAATAATATCCCATTACATTCATATATCATAATTTGTATGGTCATTTCCCCATTGATGAACATCCCCTCAATTTCCGATTCTTAGCCACCACAGAAAAGAGTAGCAATAAATATGTTTTGTATATGTATTTTTTATTTGTATATATATTTTTTTCCCATTTTTATGATCTCTCTGGGGTACAAACTTAGAAATGGTGTTGCTTGGTCAAAGAGTATGCGACATTTTATAATTCTTTGGTCATAGTTACAAATTGCTCTCCAAAATGCTTGGCTCAGTTCACAACTCGACCAACAGTGCATTGGTGTTCCAGTTTCCCTATATCTTCTTCAAGATTTGTCATTGTCCTGTTTTGTCATGTTAGCCAATAGGATAGATATGACATGGTACCACAGAGTCATCTTGATTTGCATTTCTCAATCATTAGTGATTTAGAACATTTTTTATATGACTATAGATAGCTTTAGTTTCTTCTTCTGAAAACTTCCTGTTCATATCCTTTGACCATTTATCAATGGAGATGATTTGTATTCCTATAAATTTCATTTAATTCTCTATATATTTTTAGAAATGAGGCCTTTATCAAAGACACTGACTATAAAAATTGTTTCTTAGTTTTCTTCTTTCCTGCTAATCTTGGTTAAATTGGCTTTGTTTGTGCAAGAATTTTTCAATTTATTGTCACCAAAATTATACATTTTGCATTTCATAATGTCCTCTAGCTCTTGTTTGGTCATAAATTCTTCCCTTCTGCATAGATCTGAAAGGTAAACTATTCCTTAATCTTCCAGTTAGCTTATAATATCAGTCCTTATGTCTAAATCATGTACCCATTTTGACTGTATCTAGATATAGGGTGTAAGATATTGATCTATGCCCAGTTTCTGCTATATATGTGTATATATATTTGTGTGTGTGTGTGTGTGTGTGTGTGTGTGTGTGTGTGTATGTGTGTCTGTATTCCAATTTTCTTTTTTATATACTTTTTTTTTGGGGTAGGCAATGGGGTTAAGTGACTTGCGCAGCGTCACACAGCTAGTAAGTGTTATGTGTCTGAGGCAGGATTTGAACTCAGGTACTCCTGACTCCAGGGCCGGTGCTCTATCCACTGTGCCACCTAGCTGCCCCTGCATTCCAATTTTCAAAGCAGTTTTTGTTAAATAATGATTTCTTCTCCCAGAAACTGGGGTCTTTGGATTTATCAAATAGTAGATTAGTATAGTCATTGACTGTTCTGTCACGCATATCTAATTTATAACATTGATCCACCACTCTATTTCTTAGTCAGTAGCAAGTAGTTTTGATGATTGCTGCTTTATAATATAATTTAAGATCTGGTACAACTAGGTCACCTTCCCTTGCATTTCTTTTCATTAGTTCCCTTGTTATTCTGGACTTTTATTCCAAATGAATTTTGTTATTACTTTTTCTATATCTATAAAATAATTTTTGGTAGTTTGGTATGACACTGAATAAGTAAATTAATTTAGATGGAATTGTCATTTTTATTATATTAGCTGAGCCTACCCATGAGCAACTGATGTTTTTCCAATTATTTAGATTGGGCTTTATTTGTATGAAAAGTGTTATGTAATTGTATTCATATAGTTCTTGGTTTGGTTTTGGCATGTAGACTCCCAAGTATTTTATAATATCTACAGTAATTTTAAATGGAATCTCTCTTTCTAATTCTTGCTACTGGGCTTTATTAGTAATATATAGAAATGTCAACTATTTATGTACATTCATCTTATATCCTGCAACTTTGGTAAGTGCGTTTATTACTTCCAGTAACTTTTTTATCTGATTCTCTAGGATTCTCAAAGTATACAATCATATCATTTGCAAAGAATGATAACTTTGTTTCTTCTTTTCCTATTCTAATTCCTTTAATTGATTTTTCTTCTCTCATTGCTACAATTACCATTTCTAAGACAATATTGAATAACAGGGGTAATAATGTGCAGACACCCTTATTTCACTTCTTATCTTTTTAAAAATAGTTCTAGTTTATCCCCATTACATACAATGATTGCTTATGGTTTTTGATAAATGCTAACTATCATTTTAAGGAAGAATCCATTTATTCCTATGCTTTTTTGTGTTTTTAATAAGAATGGGTGTTTTATTTTGCCAAATGCTTTTACTGTATCTATTACAATAAATATTGTTTCTGTTAGGTTTGTTGTTGAAATGGTCAATTATGCTGATAGTTTTCTTAATATTGAACCAGCTCTGCATGGTATAAAGCCTATCTGATCATAACACATTATCCTCTTTGCTAATATGTTAATTTTTTTGCATCTATATTATTAGGGAAATTGGGCTATAATTTTCTTTCCTATTCTGGCTCTTCCTGGTTGAAGTATCAGCACCATATTTGTATCATAAAAAGAGTTTGGTAGGACTCCTTCTTCATTTAATTTCCTAAATAGTTTACGTAACATTGAAATTAGTTATTCTTTAAATGTTTTGTAGAATTCACTTGTAAATCCATTTGGCCCTGGAGATTTTTGCTTAGGGAGTCCATTGATAGCTTGTTCAATTTCTTTTTCTGAAATGTTTGTTTCAGTATTTTATTAACTCTTCTGTTAATCTGGGCAACTTATATTTTTGTAAATATTCATCCATTTCACTAAGATTGCTAAATGTATTGGTATATAGTTGGGTAAAAGAGCTCCTAATGATTTTTTTTTCCTCTTCATTGGTAGTGAATTCATCCTTTTCATTTTTGATCCTGGTAATTTGATTTTCATCTTTCTTTTTTTTTTAATTAAAGTAGTAAAAGGTTTATTCTATTTGTTTGTATTTTTTTCCATACAACCAGCTCTTAGTTTTATTCATTAGTTCAATAGTTTTGTTCTTTTAAATTTTGATAATCTCTTCTTTCATTTTCAGCACTGCTAATTTGGTATTTAATTTGTGATTTTGAATTTGTCCTTTTTCTAGCTTTTTTTTTTCAGTTGCACATCTAATTCATTGATCTCTTCTTTCTGTATTTTATTCATGCAAGCAATTAGAGACATTAAATTCCTCCTAAAAATAGCTTTCTCTGCATCCCATAAGATTTGGCATGTAGTCTCATTATTATTATTATCTTGGATGAAATTATAGATTGTTTCTATGCTTAGTTGTTTGACCTACTCATTCTTTATGATTAGATTATTTTAGTTTCCAATTAATATTTAGTGTATCTTTCCATGGCCTATTATTACATATAATTTTTATTGCATCATGATTTGAAAAGGATGCATTTAATATTTATGTCTGTCATCACCAGATTATGAGGATTTTATGTCCTAGTATTTAGTCAATTTTTTTCTGTAAATGCCATGAACCACTGAGAAAAAAGTATATTCCTTTCTGTCCCATTCAGTTTTCTCTAGAGGTCAATTGTTTTTAACTTTTCTAAAATTCTATTGATCTCCTTAATTTCTTTCTTGTTTATTTTGTTGTTATATTTATCTAGTTCTGAAAGGGAGAGGTTGAGGTCCCCCACTAGTATAGTTTTGCTGTTTATTTCTTCCCTTATTGCCGTTAACTTCTCCTTTAAGAATCTATACTCTATAGTACTTGGTGCATATATGTTTAGTAATGATATTACTTCATTATCTATGGAGCCTTTTACCATGACATACTTTTCTTCCTTATCACTTTTAATAAAATCTATTTTTGTTTTTGCTTTTTTAAAAAAATTAATTTATCTATTTTATTTTTCAACATTCACTTCCACAAGATTTTGAGTTCCAAATTTTCTCCCCATCTTGTCCCTCTTCCCACCCCAAGATGGAATGCACTCTGAATGCCTTTTCTCCTAATTTATTCTCCCTTCTATCTCTCCACACCCTTGTTTTGTCCTCTTCCCCTTCACTTTTCCTGTAGGGCAGGATAGATTTCTCTACCTCATTTCCTGTGTATCTTATTTCCCAGTTGCATGCGAAAATCATTTTTTTTAACTTTTCTTTTTAAAACTTTGGATTAAAAATTTTCTCCCTTCCTCCCTCACCATTCACCCTCACTGAGAAGGCAAGGAAGTTGATACAGGTTATACATATATAGCATGTTTAGTCATGCAAAATACTTCCTTAGTTGTCATGTTGTGAAAAATTAAGTATATTTCCCTTAATCTTATCCTGCGCCCATTTATTCCATTCTTTCTTTTGACACAGTCCCTCCTTAAAAGTGTTTGCATCTGATCACCCCTCCTCCAATTTGCCCTCCCCTCTATTATCTTCCTGCTCTGTTGTCCCTTTCCCCCCCATATTTTGCTGTAAGGTAAGATAGATTTCCATACCTAATTGAGTGTGTATGTTTTTCTCTCCTTAAGTCAAATCCTATGAGAATAAGATTCACTCATTCCCTCTCACCTTCTCCTGTTTCTTCCACTATAAAAGCCTCTTCTTGTCTGTTGTATGTGAGATAATTTACCCCATTCTACTTCTCCCTTTCTCCTCTCCACACGATCCTCTCTCACACCTTAATTTTATTCTCCAGATATCACCCCTTCATCTTCAATTCGCCATGTGTCATCTATCTATCTTTCTATCTATCTATCTATCTATCTATCTATCTATCTATCTATCTATCTATCTACTTACATACATTTTTTCCCTCCAACTACTCAAATACTGACAAAGGATTCATGAGTTATAAATATCATCTTTTCATGCAGAATGTAAACATTTAAACCTTAATAAGTCTCTTATGATTTCTCTTTCCAGTTTACCTCTTCATGTTTCTCTTGAGTCTTGTATTTGAAAGTCAAATTACCTATTCAGCTCTGCTCTTTCAATCAAGAATGCTTGAAAGTCCTCTATTTCACTGAATGTTAACTTTTTCCCCCTGAAGAGTTATGCTCAGTTTTGCTGGGTAGGTGATTCTTGATAGTAATCCTATCTCCTTTGCTCTCTGCAATATTATATTCAAAGACCTGCAGTCCCTTAATGTAGAAGCTGCTAAACCTTGTGTTATCCTGATTGTGTTTCCACAATACTTGAATTGTTTCTTACTGGTTGCTTGCAATATTTTCTCCTTGACCAGGGAACTCTGGAATTTGGCTACAATATTCCTAGCAGCTTTCCTTTAGGGACCTTTTTCAGGAGGTGATTGGTTTATTCTTTCCATTTTGCCCTCTGGTTCTCAAATATCAGAGCAGTTTTCCTAGATGATTTCTTGAAAGATGATTTCTAGGTCTCTTTTTGATCATGGTTTTCAGATAGTCCAACAATTTTTTTTTAATTATCTCTTCTGGATCTATTTTCTGGGTCAGTTTTTTTCCAATGAGGTATTTCACATTGTTTTCTATTTTTTCATTCTCTTGATTTTTTTTTTACAGTATCTTGATTTCTCCTAAATTCATTAGCTTCCAATTGCTCTGTTCTAATTTTTAAGGCAGTATTTTCTTCAGTAAGCTTTGAATTTTCTTTTCCATTTGACCAATTTTGCTTTTGAAGACATTCTTCTACTCATTGGCTTTTTGGACCTCTTTTGCCATTTGGATTAGGCTATTTTTTTAAGGCGTTATTTTCCTCAGTATTTTTTTGGGCCCCCTTTCCTAAGCTGCTGGCTTGTTTTTCATGATTTTCTTGAATAACTCTCAATTTTTCCTCTATTTCTCTTACTTCCATCTCAAAATCCTTTTTGAGCTCTTTCATGGCCTAGGAGCAATTTATATTTTTCTGGGAGGCTTTGGATGTAGGAAGTTTAACTTTGTTATCTTATTGTGCTTGTATGTTTAGATCTCTTTGTCACCAAATTGACATTCTATGGTCTGACTCTTTTTGTGCTGCTTGCACATGATCCCAGCCAATTACTTGAATTATAACTCTTTGTTAAGGTAGGGGTCTCCTTCCAGTGTGGAAAATGTATTGTCCCAAACATCAGGGATTTTATTCAGATGTTTTTGGAGATACTTCTAGGGACCTGTAAGTTTTCAGTTCTTCCAAGGTGGTATGATAAGAGTTGAGATGTTTCCTCCTTTCCTGGCCTGTGCTCTGATCTATGAGTGACCACAAGCACTCTTTTCTGTGTTGGGACTGTGAGGGGGATTCCATCTTCATAGCCACTACAAACTAAACCACCCCAGTGCTCCTCCTAGCCCCAGGATCATGCACAGAACTGTGACCCAGATGCCCCGCAATCTGTTGGCCAGAAACTCTGGAGGCAACAGCCACCCCAGGGGCCATGCTCAGGGACTTGGCTGGGACCTCACACTTCTCTCTCACTCCAGACACAGACTTTTCCTATTGATCTTCTAAATTGTCTTTGGCGTTCATGGTTTGAGAAGTAAACCACCACAGCTGCCCATTATTCAGTCCTCTGAGGTCTGCTTCCGGTTAGTTGAGGCCTAAGCTCCCATACCAAACTGCATTCCTCTCCCAACCCGGCATGATATACCCTTTCCCTATCTGACATCCAGGTTGTCTTCGGCTGGAAATTTTTTTACCTCAGGCTTATTGTGGGTTCTGCTGTTTTAGAATTTTTTTAGAGCCATTGTGTACAGGTATTTGGAGGGGTTTGGAGGAGAGCTCAAGCAAGTCACTGCTTTCGCCTTTTGCTTTTGGTTTGTCTGACATCAGGATTGCTACACCTAATTTTTTTCTCACTTCAGATGAAGCATAATACATTATGCTCCAGCCTTTTACCTTTACTCTGTGTGTATCCCTCAGCTTTAAATGTGTTTCTCCTAAACAACGTATTGTAGAATTGTGCTTCCTAATCCACTCTGCTATCCATTTCCATTTTATGGGTGAGTTCATCACATTCACATTCAAAGTTATAATTACTATCTGTGTCTTTCTTTCCATCTTACCCCCCCTCCCATTTATGTTTTTCTTTCACCTTTCTCCCTTCCCCCCTCAGCAGTTTTGCTTTTGACCATGACCTCCCTCAATCTGCCCTCCCATCTATTAATTACTTTCCTTTTCTCCCAATTTACTCCTTCTACTTCTTCTTTCCCTTCTATTCCTCTGCTTTATTTTACCTTTCACTCCTACTTCCTATAGGGTGATTTAGATTTTCATACCTAACTGATTTTGTTGTTCCTTCTTTGAATCAAATCTGATGAAAGTAATGTTCAAACAATGCTCATTTCTTTCTTTTCTTTCCCTCTTCTTTATTTTTTTTTACCTTTTCATGAGATGTAATTTATTCCTGTCTGCCTCCTCCTTTCCTCTTCTCCAAGTACAATCCCTTTTCATCACTTAATTAGATTTTTTACCATCACATCAGAGCAAACTTATACCCACACCTTCTAAGTATACAGTCTTTTAAATGCCAGAGTAACATCTCAAGAGTTACAAGTGTCATCTTCCTTGCAAGGATGAAATCAGCTTTTTTTTTTCTTTCCTGTTTACCTTTTTATGCCTCTCTTGAGTCTTGTATTTGAAGATCAAATTTTCTGTAGAGCTCTGACCTTTTCAGCAGGAAGGCTTGGAAGTCTCCCGTTTCCTTGAATATACATCTCCTGCCCTGAAATATTACACCTTTTTTGGGGGGTAGTTGATCCTTGGTTGTAATCCAAGCTCCTTTGCCTTATGGAATATCATATTCCATGCCCTCTAATCTTTCAATGTAGAAGTTGTAAGGTCCTGCATAATCTTGACTATGGTTCCATGATATTTAATTTCTTGTTTTCTTTCTGGCTGTTTACAATATTTTCTCTTTGACCTGGTAATTTTGGAATTTGGCTACAATTTTCTTGGCATTTTCAATTTGAGATCTCTTCCAGAAGGTGATTGGTGGATTCTTTCAAAGACTAATTCACCTTCTGTTTCTAGGAACTCAGAGCAGTTTTCTCTGAGGATTTCCTGAAGGACATTGTCCAGGCTCTTTTTTTCATTATGGCTTTCAGGTAGAGCAATAGTTTTTAAATTGTCTCTTCTGGATTATTTTCCAAATCAGTTGATTTACCAATGAAGTATTTTATGTTTTCTTCTCTTTCTTTTTTCTCCTTTTGTGTCTATTTGATTGATTCTTGTTTTCTCATGGAGTCATTGGCTTCCATTTGCCCCATTCTAATTTTTAACTACTTTTTTTCTTGTATTAGATTTTGTACCTCCTTTTGCATTTCACCCATTTTCCTTTTTAAAGACTTCTTTTCAGTCACTTTTTGTGCCTTCTTTTCCATTTGACCAATTCTACTTTTTAAGGACTTATTTTCTACATTTAATTTTTGTCCTTCCTCTTCCAAGCTAATGACTCTTTCTTGCTTAGCTCTCACTTCTTTTCCCAATTTTTCTTCTACCTCTCTTATTTTACTTTTAAAATCTTTCATGAGCTCTTCCAAGAAGGCTTTTTAGGCTTGAGACCAATTCATATTCTCCTTTGAGGTTTTGGATATTGACAATGTTGTCCTCTTCTGAATTTATGCCTTGATCTTTCCTTTCTTTTTTTTTCTTTTTTTAGAGGGGTTGGCCTTTCTCTTTTTTATTTCTTTGTGAAAATCCCAAAAGTCCTGTACAGTTGGATAAACAGATACACAAGGGTTGTATTCTTTTAAGACCTGCTTCTTCTCAAAGGCTGAGGGTGCTGCTACCTTTGAAGGCTGTGAAGCCTCCCTCTGTCCCTCACCCCAAGGCTTAGCTTTCCCAGCCCACCCCTGATCTCTTCCTTGGCTCTTTTCCCAGGGGGCTAGCCTATCCATCTGTACCCTTGAGGGTCAGTCTGGCCATCATACATGCTCTTGGGGTGTCTCAAGGGTCCAAAGAATTCAATTTGGTTGTTCAAGAACAGTACCAGTTGGGCTAGGGCAGTCAGGGCTTGGAGTTGTGGGGGCCCACTGATTTGGAGGGGTGGGGTTGGGAGGGCACAAGATTTAGCAGCTCCCCCCAGATCATCTCTGGGATGGGGGGAGATGATGATGCCGAACCTCCCTGTTATTCTGGTGAATCCCAAAAAGGCCCCCACCTCTAGCCCCATTACAGGAAGGCCTGGTGTCTTTGTCATTTCCCTAAAATAACCCAAACCCTAAAGGTGTATATGCATCAGGGATGTTTTCGAGATGCTTCAGAGATCAAGCTTCTTGCCCCAAAGATGATCTTTCCTTTCCCAAAAATAAAAATATATGGTCACTTTCAATTTATTCTTTTTCTCATGGCATTTGCCTATTTCTGCATTTAAAAAAAAATTGAGTAGAATGAAGGGGGAACTTACCCAAACTTCTTTTCCTGCTCATCTGGGCCTTGCACTTAAATATTTGGCTCCTGGTCACTAGAGAGTTGTACAGGGATCCTTTGCAGCTGGTGAATTTCTGTTAGCCTGCAGCTTTATTTCCAGTGTTGTGACTGTCAGAGTTGTGTTGAGGCACAGACTGATTTCACTGCTGGAGAATGTCATTACCTACGATGGTTTTCCAAGGTAGTATCTACTAGTTCCCCTGTCTATATTGAGGCTCTTGGGTGGGTCTTGGTGTTGGTGCTTGCCTGCTCCACTCACCTGGGTCTCAGAATCTCCCCCTGGTATCCTGAGGTGGGGTTTGCTGCTGGCTTGCTGGAGTGCCTGTAGTCCTGTACTGCTCCCCCAAGGGCTGCCTTTCCTGTTAATCCCACAAAGCTTCCTGGGCTAGAAGGAAGTGCTCTGTCTTTTTTTTCTTTCTCAGGGTTTTTCCTGAGTAGATATTTTCTGAGTTTTCAGAGGTCAGTGAGGGAGAGGGAGAGTGATTTAGTTCTTACTCTACCATCTTGGCTCCTCAAAATGGAAGAACTGAAGTAAGTCTTAAAGAATTACAAATTGATAAATAATGATGGAAGAAGGAGAGCTTTGAAGGAACAATAAAGAATAAAGAATGTACACACATTCTGACCAGGACTAGTGTGATCATATAATGAGAGAAAGCATAACCATTACTGGATATTTTTCATTCTGGATTTAGTGTCTTTGAGTTTGAGGGTAAAAATGAGAACAAACATATATATTTATGCCAGTATCAGAAGAAAGAAAACATAAGAGGAATATATCTAGAATGAAAGAACATATGCTTGGTTAATGATAGAAAAGGCATTCCAAAGGGCTTAGTGGAAGGGGCAGGGGAAGCCAGACAGAGATCTAGTAGGGAAGGGCCACAGTACAGGGCTGTGAGAGAACAGGAAATAGTGAAGGGAATTAATTAGACTAGAATTCTTTATCACTGGTATTAAAAGAATAAGAGGCATAAGCTTATTAGATAAAGATATATTTATTTTCATCAGCTGGTGGTATAATAGAGTAGTATGACTAAAGACAGGAAGACCTGAGTTAAAATCTGGCCTCAGACACTTATTAGCTGTGTGCCCTTAGGTAAAAATCATTTAAACCCTGTTTGCTGCAGTGTCCTCGGTGTGAAAAAAAGGATAACAATAAAACCTGCCTTATACCACAGTAAGAATCCAATGGGTTGCACTTGTAAATGTGTTTAGCAGAATGACTGAAATAGGAAATATTATATAAATGCTTATTTCCTTCCCTTCCCTTCCCTTTTTGACTGGGGCTCAAAACCTGAAGAGTTCAATAGAATAACATGGGTTATATTAGTTCACTTTCCAATGGAGATCTGAAGGGAGATTAAGTTTAATGTTTAATGGCTCTTTTTGTAGATTAATATGAACTCCGTTATTTTTTCTAACATGATTGTGTCTCCTTTGTCATTTGTTTTGCATAGTGTTCAGTAATTTAGGTGGTAAAATCATTTAACAAATCATATTAATTGGCCCCAGACATGAAAATTGCTAAATGTCCAATTGATTAGTTTATCCTTTATTTTCTTATTTGTGTCAATATTGTTTTGAAGTTGAATTTATATAAGTACCATTTGTTTATGGTAATTCATCTCCCATATAGTCTATACATTCTTTTTTATATTTTATTAGATTTATTTTTTTAGTGTTTTCTTAGTAATATAAAGAAATGCTGGTACATTCTTGAATTTCTTTTATTATATCAGCTTCTAAAAGTATTTATCTCAATTATTTTTTTCTCAATTGTCTAGAGTGTTGTTTTTCAAAGTTTTATTGATTTCTTTTATTTTTATATTACAAATTTTTACTTTTCATCTCAATTCTCTTAGAGATCTCTTGTGTCAAAGGAAAACAATTAAGCAAAACTATCAATACAATGACCTCAATTGAAAGCAGATAAAACATTCCAATTTTGTGGAATCTACAATCTTTTTTTATTGTGCTTTTAATTAATAAAAATCCATTTTCTGTTCCTTCCAATACTTGCTTTACTGATATATACAAAAAGATAAATCTAAAACAATTCCCTTGTGATATATATATGCATATTCAAAGAAAACAAATTCCCTCTTTGGATATGACCAGTATGTACATATTTCATTTTGTACTAAAAATCTATCACCACATTGTCAAAAGTGGATGCTATGTTTCATCATCATCAGTCTTCTGGAATAATGGATGATAATTGTTTTGATCATAGTCCTTAAAGCTTTCAAAGCAGTTTTTCTTCAGAATATTGTTATATAAATTGTTATTCAGTCTCTGTTCATTTAACTTCTTTTTTGACTGTGCCTGGCCACATAATTTTATTTGTTTTTTAAATAAACATTTCAAGTTATTTCATTAAATATTTCCCAATTACATATAAAAAATTTTTTAATTGTTTTTAAAAGTTTAGTTTTAAATTCTCTAATTTCTCTCCTTTCACCAGCCCTTGAGAAGGAAAGCAATATGGTATTGATTATACTTGTGAATTCATGGAAAACATTTATGAAAATTAGGCATGTTGCAAAGGAAAGGACAGAGAAAAATAGAGTGAAGAAATTTTGTAGGATCATTGTCTTGATTAGAGCAGCCAAGTAATTTATAATTGCTCTTTCATTACATAGTATTATTATTTTGTACAGTATTCTACATGTTCTGCTCATTTCACTTGTCATCAATTCATATAAGAACTCCCAGGTTGTTGTTGTTTTTGAAACCATCCTTCTCATATTTTTTTAATAGAACAAATATTCCATTACAATTATATATCACAACTTGTTCTACAATTCCCCATTTAATGGGCATCACCTCAATTTATAATCATTTTGTACCTCAAGAAAGAACTATTAAAAATTTTTTTGCATATTATATATATGCATATATATATATACACATACATATATACACACACATGCATGCATGCATATATACATATATACATACATGCATATGTATGTGTGTGTGTATGTATATGCATATATGCATACACACACATACACACACACATATCCTTTTCAGGATACAGTCCTAGTAGTGATATTACTGGGTTAAAGGGTATGCAAACTATTTCACAACTACGCTGACAATGCATTGTTGTCTTCATTTTCCACAATCCCTCCAGAATTTGTCATTTTCTTTTTATGTCATAAATAGGCAATCTGATAGATATGAGGTGGTATCTCACAATTATTTTAATTTACAATTCTCTAATCAATAGTGATTTGGAGTATTTTTTAATGTGACTAATGGTACCTTTGATTTCTTCTGAAAATTGCCTTTTCATATTCTTTGACCATTTATGAATGGGGGAACAGCTCTTATTTAAAAAAAATGGCACAGTTCGAAATATCTTCGATGAATGGGACCTGCATCAGATAAATTTATTGTATTTTCCCCAAGTTTTCTCTTTTCTTTCTCATTTTGGCTGTATTAATTTAGGGTTTTCTAAATAACCCATTGTATCATCTGTAAATGGGTATAATTTTGTTGTTTCTTTATTAATTCTTATTGTTTTAACTTGTTTTATTTCTCATGTTATGTCTTATATTTCTAGTATCATTTAAAATAGAAGTAGGAACATTAGGTATCATATTTTTTTAGACATGATCTAATATTGAAAGCTTCCATACTATTTAAAATTAAATATATCATTACCTGTAACAGTAAGTCACGGTTTTAGGTGAATGTTTTTATCATTCTAAACAAACATCATTCCATTCTTGTAGTCTTTACTGTTTTGGATATTAATTATGGTTGCATTTTGCTAAAGTTTTGTTTTTCTGAATCTATTGTTGTAAGTTCATTTTTGTGATTAATGTGACTATGTTATTTTCCAAATGTTAACCATTTGGATATCTTATAAATATAACTGAGTCATATACATTTTTATTGAGATAGTTATTTTATTTTATATGGTCATTATGAATACATATATACATAAATATACATACAAGCAGACACACATCATATAGAGACATATTTATGTGTTTGTATTTGTGTGTGTGTGTATATATATGTATGCATATATAGTATATGTATATGTGTATATGTGTGTATATGTATATATATGTGTGTGTGTGTCTGTGTATACATACATGCATAACATGTACACACACACACACACATATCTCTTTTTGCTTTATTTCTACTTGATTTGGCTATGATAGCCATAATTGAACCATATGCCTTTGATCTCTTTCTTGAAATCCTTAAACTCTAATCTCTATTTAGAATAAGTTATCCAGTATATGGATCAATTAATCTTTAAATATTCCAAGGAATTTATTTGTAAATCCAAATGGTTTTTTTTGCTCATTTTCTATAACTAAGATTGTGATGTTCAGAAAATAATTTTTTGCATTGTTAAATTAAACTACAAATCATGAATGAAATACCTGTTTCCTGAAGATTCAAGTCAACTTAAAGGCAGTGGAGAAATTTTGGATGGGGATTTCAGGCTGAAATGTAACCTTGAAGAATTATGTTGGAAATTAAGAGAAATTATGTCAATAGCAAAAGAAAAGAACTAGAAAATGAGTGATTCAATCATAGATATGGACTTAGGAATAAGAAACAGCCAACAATTTCCTTTGGCATCTGCTGTATCAAGAGGTCTAGAGGAATGTTGGGTGGATATTCCTAGGATAATACAAATAACACTTGCAGAGGATCAGAGATTATGGCTAATCTGTGATGTCTACCCACATTAACAAGATAACAGATGCATTAAATTATAGATAAAAAAATTTTGAAGAACACTTATAGGTAATAATTTAAATTCTCAATTTTCTTCCACATAGGTTCAGACGGTATTATTTATATATTCTCTATTAAATATACCTATGTTCATTTTTCTTTTTCACAATTTGACTCTCTCTCTCTCCCCAAATTTGAAGCAAATGGGGTATAAATTTTGTTAGGCTTAAAAAAAAACCCTATAACTCATTTGTTTTAACAATTTGATTTATTTCCGATTCCAATTCTCCTTTGATTTTTCAAAATTTCTTCTTCTGTGTTTGTGTTTAATTTTTAAAATTATCTTTGTATTTTTATATATATATATATATATATATATATATATATATGTTCTTACTTTTTTAAAACTAGCTAGGGGATGTGAGCTTCTTCTGTTATAATAGGTAACTTGTTTCTTGAGATTCTGGTTTATTACCATTACTATTATTATTTTACCACCAAATGCCCCATCCCATAATACACACACACACACACACACACACACACACACACACACATATATATATATATATATATATAATCAATTATAAGCTACAATTTTATTATTCGTACTCCCAACATGTCATGAAGTTTGTGGTTTAAACTGCACATTGGTCTCATTGTACATACATTTGTAGCTATTGGTTTCATATAGAATACCATTTTACATTGTTCTGAAATTCTCAGCCAGCACAAATTCTCATTCATTTAGTTAGTATTTAGTAAACAGCCACTTTGTTCTTAGAAGTATAAGAGGTACAGTGAAATGTGGAAAGATGAAGACACAGTCATTGAGACCACATCACCTGGTGTCTGATTCAATGATATTTCGGTGAAACATGTCAGTGTCCCCTCCTCACCCCAACCTGGCACCCATTATCCTGGACCTTCACATTTCTTCATCCAGACAACTCCTAGTCTTCTCTCTAACCAGTGAGATCAGGTGGTACCTCTTTTCCCATGTCCTGTCCTTTGCAGCCAGGCTCTTGCTACTAGTACCATGATCTCCATTTCCAAGATTTACCAAAACTTATTTCTGGAGGTCAAGGCTGATGTCAATCACCTGTCGAACCTCTACCTTCAGGATTCCTACTATGAAAGCTTAGATTTCTATTTTGGTTGGGACATATTAACCCTGACTGAGTTGTCTGACTTTTTCCATCAGCTAAGCACCTTCCACAGTTTGAGAAAAAGCATGAAGGCTGAATCCTCCTCCAGATTGTGCAGAAACCTGCCCAAGATTAATACAGGAGTATCCTGAAAGCCATAGAGGCTACTATGAACCTTGAGAAGGGTATAAAACAGGCCTTTTGAAACTATATGCCTTAGACTCCCACCAAAGAGGCCTATATTTCTAAGACTTCCTGGAAATCTATTACCTGGAAGAGGAGGGAAAACTGATGATGTGCTTGGGCAACCATTTGATCACCCTCTATCACCAGCAATTGGGTCCCATTAGTGGATTAAGAGAGTACCTGGTCAATCCGCAGATGTTGTTGGCTGGGAACCTGATTGAAATCTGCTCCTTGCTGTCAGTCTGGCCTAGACTGACCTTGATATTTTGGCTTTCTATTATGCCTGGAGCTATATGTCAACAATAAAGCTTTCTACCAATAGGAAGAAGCAAAAGAAAAAAAGAGTAATAGATCTCTAGGCACTCACCATGAAGTAAGAGAGAGGGAAAATTGTCAAGAATTCCACGTTATGGCTCAGATTCTTAAAATCTAGCCACTACTCACATTCTTATAATCTAACCAATAGCTCCCAGATTTTCAGATTCCTTAAGAGTACTGGGAAACTGCCTAATGCCAAGTTCTTCTCAAGTCAATACTAGAAGGTATGTAAGCCTCCTCCCCCACTCCTTTCTTGCTCTACAGTTGGGGTCACTCTCCAAGCACAAAGGCATGGAGGTGCTTTTCAGGCAGGCAGTTATGAGGCTGTCTCACATTCAGCCTGGTGTTCTCAGGCTCTCGGTCCACTGGGTTGGTTTGAGGCCATGGACATGGGGTAAAGATTCTGCAGCATAAAGGACAAGGACAGACACCCTATCCAGTGGTATATGCCTAATTCTGTCAATTCTCTCAGTGCTAGGGAATTGGGACAAACTGCAGTCGCTTTTTGGTTCTCTAAGGCTTACTTACTCCCCTCTACACTGCTGAATCCTCCTTCATCGTGGTTACAGGGAAAAGTTAGAACAGCTAAAAACATTTTGGCAGATTCTGGAGGTTTTGTGATTTATCATTAAGGAGTTTTGAAACACCTCCTTACAGGCTTGGTCACTCCCTTCCCTTGAGTCAAGAGGGTATCTGTTAACCCCTATCATAGTACAAAAGAGTTTCACCCTTACCCCCTCTCCTTTGATTTCACCCTCTCTCACCAGGGGAAAAGGAGGAGGTAGGGGGAGGAGTAGCTAACCATGGGCCCATTAACCAAGGCTTTGGGCCCTGGCAACCTTTGCCTGGAAGCATCACCCAGGTTCAGCACATCCTGCTCAAGGTATAGAAGTTGGCCTCTGAACTTGGGTAAGTACACTCTTTTAAATTTGTAGTTAATGATGAGATGTTGATTCTCTGTGTAAAGTAATGTGGAAATGCATTTAACAAAATTGAAGTCACCTAATTGGGAATGCATTTCAAGTTTCAAATTGGTGAACTTTTTCTATCAGTTATGTCGAGCAACTTTTCATAATTTGGTTATAGCTAAAATTATTTGGCTATTGTCAGTTACTGGTTTGATGTGTAAACTTGCAAAAAAGTTTTTTTGGTTTTTGATTTACTGAGAATTTTCAAGTATATAGAAATCTCTGATGACTGGCTTTTTACACCAGAACAAATTTAAATTTGAGATGTAAATATTGGAAAAGATTTTCCTAAACTGTAATTAGTGAAACTTGCTGTTTGAGGTAAAAGCTCATAGGATTTTATTTTGATTTGTCTGATGGATCATAACAGTCTGTTGATAATCAATAATCTACCTTCTGAGAGAAATGCCACAAGCTACTCAGAGTATGTGATACTGGTGGAAATCTGCATCTAGAAAAGCTGAGAGGGCAATTTTAGCCTCAGTCTAAGATGAGATCTTCCTGGCTCAATTTCCTCATTATGTTTTATTTTATTTTATTTCATTTTAATTTTTGTCAATTGGGGTTAAGTGACTTGCCCAGGGTCACACAGAGTTAGTAAGTTCCAAGTGTTTGTTCAGAGGTCAGATTTGAACTCAGGTCCTCCTGACTCCAAGTAGGGTGCTCTATCCACTGTACCTCCTAGTTGTCCCCTCATTACGTTGCTTTAAAAAGGGAATGTCACCCAACTGGCTATTCCTGAGTCTGGCTATGAAGGGACTTGCATGCATGGTTGGAAAACTGAATTATCTGAATCCAAACAGAGCTAAGGATATTTTATCGTCTCATATTTGTGCCCTAAATCTAGGATCTAGGCTCTGTAGTCTTTTCTATCAGACTTTTGTCTTCTAGACTACAGGCCATTCACCTACAGTTTGTACTTGATTCCTGTCAATCTCCCCTTTGGGACCCCCTCAAAGCATGGACAGCTCTATGCCCCTTTTCAGCAGGAAGCAGTTTCAGAAGTTGAGAACTTCCCCCCTTGCCCTGAAAGAATTTGTGTCCCATTTGTTTAAGGGGGGAATGATGAGGATGGGACCTAGACCCTAAAAAGGAAAAACCCTGGACTTTCCTATATGGCCAAATATCTGGCGTTTGCCTGGGGCTATAATCCATTAACTGGCCTTTCATTGTGGCTACACCCAATCTCTGTTACCCTTAACCTAGTCGGCCCCTCTATTGTCTTACCTCCCTTTGGCCCCTGGCCACTTCCCACCCTTAATCCTAGCTAGACTCCTTTCTCCCTTGGCCATGTGGTCCATGTCCCTGGCATTGGATTGCCTTGAAGTCTCCCCCCCCCCAATACTCAGCCATTTTTTGACTTCTTCCACAGTCTTTCTGTATATAGGGTCCATCTTGTCTCCATTAAGGTGCTCAGATTCTTAAAATCTAGCCGCTGCTCAGATTCTTACAATCCAGCCAATAGCTCACAGATGTTCAGATTCCTTAAGAGTCTGCCCAATATCACAGATATTCTAATAACCCTTATATTTGGCTGAAGAAAAAAAAAGAATTCTACATTATATACTTAATGCCTACTCTGCTTCCTTAGGGCTAAGGTTATATTGAACAAGGCACTTACTGGTTCTGATTATGATAAAGTGGCAGGTTAACTTCCTCAAATTTAGGAATATTTTGATAGTAAATAATGTGATTTTTTTTTCTTGCTAGGAGATATGTGACATATGATCCATGCATGTTTTATTCTGATTTATTTGTTCAAATTAATTTGGATGCTCATTTTAATAGACTCTCTGAACACACAGAGATGCTATAGGTTCAATCTCTATTGGATATTGTCCCTAGGGGTTCATTATTTGAAATATCAGAAGGGCCCAGTTGAAAGTTTCACGTACAATATAGCCCTGCAACACAAATTCTAATATTTACATTAGAACAAAATCATATTCATTTTTCTAACATTTTCAATTAGAACCCCAAAGAACAATGTGTAAATAGATAATTTAAATTATTGAATGACAATATATTTACTCCATATTTCTCAGCTTAATTGCATTAAATCCAAGTATGATCCTAGAATATATGAACTAAGCATGGAATAAGAATTTCAAATCATACTTCAAATGAATAACAAATGTCATCCTAGTAAATACTAGGATTTTATTGGATAATTTTATAAGAGTTTTAACTCATGAAAGAACTTAAGAAGCATTTAGTCCAAGCACTTCATTTTATGGATGATGGAAGTGAGATTCCAAAATGTTCAGTAACTTGCCCAAGGCCACAGAAATTTTAGGTGGTAAAGTTGAGATTTGAAACCAAGTCCTAATCAGTATTCCAAGATCTGTTTTATTTTTTTTAATTAAAAATAATAATGAAAAAGCTATTGAGGAAGTAGGGACTGGATTCCCAACTAGATGGCTTAGTAGGACCACATACACGACCACTGTGATTATTTATAATCAGGAATAAAATAAAATAGCTAATATTTGTTTATGTTCTTTAAGACTCCACTAGACATTTAAAAAGATATTGTGAGTGTGAGATGTGAAAGAGTTACGTTTCCACATAAATAGATAAGAAATCAGCACAGACAGGCTAACTTCTTTATCCAGGGTGGGGAGTGATAACACAATTGTAGGTACATAATATGTGTTAGGGGTAGGTATACTGAAGATTGTAACACAGAATGATTAGGACAAATCCTAATCCAGAAGAGAGGAGTTAGGCAATAATAACCATAAAGATTGCTATGGCTTTTTTTTCTTTTTAAATGTATTTACTTTTACTTTTCAACACTTACTTCCACAAGATACTGAGTTCCGAATTTTCACTCCATCTCACCCCTCCCCCCACCCAAAGATGGCATGCATTCTGAATATTCCTTCCTCTAGTCTGCCCTCCCTTCTATCTCTCTCCCCCACCCTTCCTTATTCCCTTTCCCTTCTGCTTTCCTGTAAGTCAGGATAGATATCTGTACCCCATTTCCTGTATTTCTTATTTCCCAGTTGCATGTGAAAACATATTTTTAAATATGTGTTTTTAAAACTTTGGGTTCCAAATTTTCTGCCTTCCTCACTCCCCACCCACCCTCATTGAAAAGGCAAGCAACTCAATATAGGTTATATGTGTGCAGTCATGCAAAACTCTTCCATAGTAGTCATGCTGTGAAAAATTAACTCTATTTTTTTAATCCTCCCCTGCCCCCCATTTATTTCATTCTTTCTTTTGACCCTGTCCCTCCTCAGAAGTGTTTGCTTCAGATTACCCCCTTTCCCTATCTGCCCTCCTCTCTATCATTCCCCTGTTCTCTTATGCCCTTCTCCCCCTACTTTCCTGTATGGTAAGACAGCTTTCCATACCCAACTGAGTGTGTATGGTATTCCCTCCTTAAGCCAAATCCTATGAGAATAAGATTCACTCATTCTGTCTCACCCTTCCCCTGTTTCCCCTCCACTGTAAGAGCCTTTTCTTTTCCTTTCTTTCTTATGAGATAATTTACTCAGCTCTACCTCTCCCTTTCTCCTTCTCCCAGTATAATCCTTTCTCACCCCTTATTTTTATTTTCCAGATATGACCCCTACATCTTCAACTCACCCTGTGCCCTCTATCTAGTATCTATCTATCCATCTATCTATATATCTATCTATCTATCTCTAACTATAACTATAACTATATAACTATAGCTATATATGTAACTATAACTATATACACATACACATCCATATGTATATATATATATATATATACACATATATGCATGTATGTATACACACACACATATACACATACATACACATACATATACTTCTTTTTTCCCTGTGACTACCTTAATACTGACGAAGGTCCCAAGAGTTATAAACATCATCTTTCCATGAAGGAATGTAAACAATTCAAACTTAATAAGTCACTTATGATTTCTCTTTCTTATTTACCTCTTCATGTTCCACTTGAATCTTGTATTTGAAAGGCAAATTTTCCATTCAGTTCTGGTCTTTTCATCAAGAATGCTTGACAATCCTCTATTTCACTGAATGACCATTTTTTCCCCTGAAGGATTATACTCAGTTTTGCTGAGTAGGTGATTCTTGGTTGTAATCGTATCTCCTTTGCCCTCAGGAATATTATATTCCATGCCCTGTGGTCCCTTAATATAGAAGCTGCTAAATCTTTTGTTATCTTGATTGTGTTTCCACAATACTTGAATTGTTTCTTTCTGGCTGCTTGTAATATTTTATCCTTTACCTAGGAAATATAAAATTTGACTACAATATTCCTAGAAGTTTTCCTTTGGGGATCTCTTTCAGGAAGAGATCAGTGGATTCTCTCAATTTCTATTTTGCCCTCTGGTTCTAAAATATCAGGGCCGTTTTCCTTGAGAATTTCTTGAAAGATTATGTCTAGGCTCTGTTTTTTGATCATGGCTTTCAGATAGTTCAATAATTTTTAAATTATATCTCCTGTATCTATTTTCTGGGTCACTTGTTTTCCAATGAGATATTTCACATTATTTTCTTTTTTTCATTCTTTTGGATTTGTTTTACAATGTCTTGATTTCTCATAAAGTCATTAGCTTCCAATTGCTCTATTCTAACTTTTTTAAGGAAGTATTTTCTTCAGTAAGCTTTTGGACTTCATTTTGCATTTGGACAATTTTGCTTTTTAGGACATTTTCCACTTGGCCAATTTTGCATTTTAGGGCATTCTTCTCCTCGTTGGCTTTTTGGACCTCTTTTGCCATTTGGGTTAGGCTATTTTTTAGGTTGTCATTTTCTTCAGTTTTTTTGGGGGGTCTCCTTTATCATCACTCTCAGTTTTTCCTCTACTTCTCTTACTTGCTTCTCAAAACACTTTTTGAGGTCTACCATGGCCTGTGACCAATTCATATTTTTCTTTGGATGCTTTGGATGTGGGATCTTTGGCTTCATTGTTGTGTGTTTTGATCTTGTTTGTCACCAAAGTAAGATAATATAGTCTGACTCTTTTTTCCCTGCTTGCTGGTGATCCTGGCCAAAGACATGAGTTATAAACTCTTCGTTATGGTAGGAAACACACTGCTTCCAGTGTGGAGAAAGTACTGTGCCAAGTTTCAGATCTTTTGTGAAGCTATTTTCAGACATATTTGTAGGGACTTGTAAATTTTCAATTCTTCCCAGGTGCTATGATAAAGGGTTTGGTGTTTAATCCTTTCCTGGCTTGTGCTCTGGTTTATGAGTGACTGCAAGCAGTCTCTCTTGCCTTGGAACTGTGAGGAAGATTTTCTCTCCACAGCCACTACAAGCTCCACCACGCCAGCACTCCTCCTTGCCCCAGGACTGCCACCCAGAACTGTGACCAAGTTCCAAGGAAAGGCAAAGCAAGAGAATCCTGCACCAGCAGAGAGATCTCTGCAATCCTTCTCTGATCATCCACTTGATTTCCCCTCAGTCTGTGGGCCAAAAGCTCATTAGGCAGCTGCCACCCCAGGCTGCATGCAAGGAGTTGAGTCCACCTTGCTTCTCTCTCAGTACCACAGAAACAGACTTTTCTTTGTTATCTTTGGTATTCATAGGTTGAGAAGTCTAGAAACTGCCACAGCTGCTTGTGATTCAGTACTCTGAGGTCTGCTCCACATTTGCTGTGACCTGTGCACCCATGCCTAACTGCCTTCCACTCCCAACCCAGCATGATATACATTTCCCATCAGTCATCCAGGTTGTCTTGGGCTGGAAATTTGTTTTGCTCTGTATTTTTGTGGGTTCTGATGCTTTAGAATTTGTTTAGAGCCATTTTTTACAGGTATTTGGAGGGGTTTGGGAGATAGCTCAAGCAAGTCACTTCTTGCACTCCACCATCTTGGCTCAGCCCCCTCTTGCTCTGGCTTCTTTTGCAGAGTGCATTTCTCTCATCCTAAGGAAATGCACCTGCTTCTCTAAAGAATCAAAATGATGCACTTCAGCCTCTTTAATAAAAAGTCTTTGAGACACCAGTCTTTGGAACCGAGTCTGGGGTCATCTTTATAACATGAGTATACAAGGTAAATACCTACAGAATGGGAATGCACAATGGATATGTTTTCTATTGATTTTACCATGTATTAGTTGCACATGTAATAAAAGACCCTGGATAATTGAATGCCTTTGTATCCAAATAATTATCTCATATCTAAGTACACTAAAAAAAAGACTTTGTTATTTTTGCTCTTCATGTCACTTTTGAGGAAAACTGTGTATTTATTACTCTTCCAGTTGTAATGTCAGATTGAAAGACAGATATAGCCTCTGAAACGTATTCTCACTTTTTATCAAAGGCTTAAGAAACTCTAAAATTTATGTAAACTTCCAGCTCCCAAATGCACCAAAAGAAATTAGAGAGCGGCAATGCTTATTTATTGACCTATCAGGAGCTAGGTGGCAAAAAATAAGGCAATGTTCTCCTCAATCAATAATGGATTTTGTTTATCTTTACTACCGTAGAATGCCTCTGGAATGTCAACAAAAGAGGCAAGATATTCTGTGGCTATTACTACCTATGAATTGGGGTGAAATACTATGTATTATGAGTAAAGCAATAATACCACTGCTGAGATATGGAAACATAGTTCTCAGCCCATAGTTAACTATGCCATTATTGTGTTCTCCATAGCCTTGAGCACTTAGAAACTGTTTATGCCAAATCCTAACTGATTTGTATCATTATCTTCTATGAATGATGGAAATTAGCATAACTCCACTGAAATGTAGCATTTGAAAAGCAGTGTAGAGTGATGCTGAGTGCATTGTCTTTCTGATTTGCAAAACATTAGTTTATAATTACCTGGCATTCCTCCTGCTAAAAACCTATGTATGTTAATGTAGAGTACCACCCACTAAAAGCAAAGTAGTAAACCTGCTATTGGTTTTGAATGCCACAGCTTTTCTGTTAATTAAATAATTAAAATAGTTGTAAACAGTGTTGAGTGATGAAAATATTCTCACCTAAAATTTCACAAACCATAACCACGGAGTGTGCTTACTGTGCAACAGTATCCACTGGAGGCTTCCTAACAACAGAAGCTTTAACTGTAATTCATTCCCTAGGTAGGGGTAAGTGACATAAAATTGCAGTGGGATCTCAGGTTTTCAAATCATTCTCTTGAATTTGAATATAAAACAGAGACAGATGAGAATATGAAGCCTTTTATTTAGGCCTCCTTGTTATTAAAAGAGTTCCCATGGGGTAGGCTCTAACAGTATTCAACAAATCATTTATCATTTGTACACAGCATGTGAAGCTGCTCATTTTCAAGTCTATCTTTGTTAGCATGACATAGAAGGAAGTTCAAAGATCATTCTATTTTCATACAGCATTGGTCACATTTCTTTTCAGGAGAAAAATGCTAATTGCAAGAGATATGCCCAGCTGGTGCCAGGATAACAAGATAGGTGAATGTGCCCTTTTCTGGGCAGAGCATTATTAGTTTGGACTCCTTAGCTGTTTTTCCAAAAGCTTTGACCACATCAAACTTGGAAAAAATGAATAATATCCAAAATTTGAGAAATTCATTGACCTCACTGCCATGTCTATGTCTTCACATAGCTCTTCACTCATTGCATTTTGTGTGTGTGCATGTGTGTATGTGTGTGTGTGTGTGTGTATATATATATATATATATATATATATATGCATGTGTATGTGTGTATATACACACACACACACACACACATACATGCACACACACACACACACATATATTCACTTGTGATGGTTTTGAGCCTCACAAGTTTTTTGGGTACCTAAAACAATTTTGATAATATTACTGGCATCTTCTAACTTTCCTTGTTTGAACACTTGGCATTAAAATAAAATCTCAGTTTTCCAAGCTGCCCATCACATCACTGAAGCTCTTCCATCCTGTTTCTGTTTCTTCACATTACTTGTATTTTACCACCTGAATCCCTCATCTCTACCACAAAGGCCTCCCAAAATTTTGGAGATCAGATCTGAAAATTAAAGAAAATACACTCAAAAAATGAAATTTGGGGAAAAAATAAGAACACACTCTTTAGGTTATTTTTCTAAATATGGTAGTGAAACATTTCTCATAGAAGACATTTATTTTTCATATTTTCCAAGAGTATCATGAACATTTTAGCTTTTAGCTGCAGCAGTGTTACATTTTGGTTAAAATACATTCACGTGAATTTTTCCTTAAAAACAGTTTGACTATGTGTTAAGCTTATAGAATTAAAATGTGCTCTGTATTTTATAATAATGGAATCTTCTGAAATATCCTAATATAATTTTTGTAAGTCTTTTCTAAAACATTTCCACATCAACCATGTTATGAAAGAGGAATCAGAACCAAATGGAAAAAACATAAGGAAAAAGAAACAGAAAACAAAAGAAAATAATATGCTTGAATTTGCATTCAAATACCATAGTTCTTTCTTTGGATGTGTATAGCATTTTCCATCATGAGTCTTTTTGAATTGCATTGCTGAGAAGAGTTGAGCTACCACGGTTGGTTATCACACTCTGTTGTTACTGTCTACAATGTTCTCCTAGTTTTGCTTACTTCACTCAGCATCAGTTCATGCAAGTCTTTCCATGTAGGACTTTTTCTATAGTCCTTCCTACTATTCCTAAATATCCATTACACTACTTCAATTAAATTTCTTCTCAACTAATATATTGTCTATGCATTGGAGTTATGTCTGAATTTTATTAATGAGCCTGATCCCTGATAATTGCAATGTCTTTTACTGAGAAAATAACTTCCCCAAATATATCATAGTTTATTAAGGATGATATAGAGGAGAAGCACGAAAAGTTCCCCCTGGTAAGTGACAAATAATTCCTTCTCAAGGGATGGGTTAAGTGACTCAGTTGTTCATAGAGCTCATAGATGTCTCTTGACTGGGGCACCAGGCATATGGCTGATCTTTGTCCAGCTAATGGCTACCTGCTTTCTAATCGTACCATTTTTGAACAGACAACTTATTCACTACTTATAAATCAGCACCTCATTGTCTCTATTAGTAACCTATCACATTAACTGGAATTTTATAATGGGGTGAATATAACTACTAAGGCAAATGGCATTAAGATGACTAGAATTCTAGAGTCTGTTGCTTCTCTTTAGATTTCTAGGGATAACCTTGGGGACTTAAGAGGTTATCTTTATATTTGACCATAGCTTATGATCACCTATTTCTTATATTTGTCCCATTATAAAATTCCATTTGACATTTCCCCATAAGAATTGTTCAATTCATTTCTTCTCAATGCCTATTAATGAATTAATCCAAATATTCATTTTCAAAGAAGTATTTATTCACTTATTGGTTAGGCAATGTGGTTAAGTGACTTGCCCAGGGTCGCACAGCTAGTAAGTGTCATGTGTCTGAGGCCAGATTTGAACTCAGGTTCTCCTGACCTCAGGGCCAGTGCTCTATCCACTGAGCCACCAACATGCCACATTCAAAGAAGCATTTATTAAGAAAGAATAGCAAAAAAAGAACTGTTAAAGTATCTTCCCAATACAGGACACACTCTTTGCATTACTATTTTGTCTGCAGTTCCCCAGAGTTTCTAGTGAAGCAAGCTATGGTTAGGGACTTGATGGAGATTCTTTCATGTCTTGCCAGAGCATTTTCCTTCAGTAAGCTGAAATGGGTTTGGCTTTGCCCGGAGGGGGGGAACCTATGGCCTCAAGGCTACATGTGGCCTTCTTGGTCCTTGGGTATGGCCTTTTGTCTAAGTCCAAGTTTTACAGAGTAAATCCTTTTATTAAGGGGATTCAAAGGGCTACACTTGAGGACGTCGGGGCCATAGGGTAACCACCCCTGGTTCTATCTCTTCTATAATGGGAAGTCAGAAACACTTGAAGTGACTGCAGAGTGAAGACATTGGTACATAAAGAAGTTCTGAAGAGAAACTAAAGAGACTGAAGCTCTTTCCTCCTCTCACCAACTCTACTCCAACCCTTTCATATGTCCAGATAATGAGGAATCTCACCCCAAAATGCTTTGGGACTGTGATTACAGCAAAACAAAACAAATAAGAGCAAACAATGAGAAATTTTGTTAGTTCTTCTCTTTTTATTGAACACTTAGTTCTATCTTAGCCATCAGTTTAAATATTTTTCATCACCTTAAAATATTCTCAGGGAAGAAGGAACAGACATAAGATACCTTTACATTCTCTAAGGCAGAGAGGTAGGGCAGCTTGGTGGCACAGTAGATAAAGTACTGGCCAGGCTTCTTGAAATTGCATGCCTCTGGCATTGTGATAGGCCGCAGGTAAGTGTGGTAGGTTCTGTACCAACATCTCCTCTCCTGGTAGAGCAACTCAATGTAAATGTTCTACTGGAAGTGGATTGACTGATTCTTTCTGTTGTAGCTTCACTATGTTCTACAGACAACACATAAAGTAATGAGAAGTTAGAGGAGAAAGTTGCATAATGTCAATACGCAGGGAAAGATCCGTGATCTAAGACATTTTTTTTGATGTGACAATGAGATAAAAGTCATCAATGAACACTCCAGTTTTGGAAAGGTGAGTGGGCTATGGTTGTCAGTCTCTCAAATATTTTAGTGCAGAAATGATGAACCAGATGTTTTATGAAACTAATCAGACAAGTTATATGTGATTTCTTAATATTACAATAGACAGGAAAGTGAAAAAAAAGTTAATTTTATATAGAAAAACAGAGATATATGCATGGTTATATATGTAGCACCTGGGTCATGCCCTTTCATACGTGGGGTCATCAGGATAGATAATCCAGGTAGACGGTATTCTGTAGCTTTGAATGAAGATAATTTTTCCTGGATCCCCATTGATTCCTTTCCTTTTTCCCCTTTTTTTTTGAATGAGAATATGCAATTAGTTCAAAATGAAGACATATACTTAAACACCATGGTTTGAAAGAAAAAAAATGTAGCAATAAAACACTCTCCTGACAAGCTTGGGAATAATCTACAGTTATAATGCAAGTAGAATGTATAAACACATATATATGTATCATAAGTAAGAGACATGTTTAAAGTTGAATTTGAAGGCAAAAGTACAAGTTAGTTTCCAAGCACATGGTGCTTCTATTCATGACACCCACTCCAAAAATAGGAAGAAAGGAAATATATGTTTTCATAACCAAATTGAATCTATTTACACTATATTTTGTATAATTCAAAAGCACTAAACACTATGGTGGATGCCTAAAAAGCTTAAGAAATTGTCTTTTCCTCTGACCCATTTCTGGGAAATCTAAGTAGCACAGTGGATGGAGTTCTAGTCCAGAAATCACAAAAACTCCTCTTTCTATGTTTAAATCTAGCCTCAGACACATACTAACTATGACCCTGGGCAAGTCACTTAACTCTGTTTTCCTCAGTTTCCTCACCTCTAAAATGAACTGGAGGAGGAAATGGCATACTATTCCAATGTCTGCTGAGAAATGGGATCACAAAGAATCAGACAAAACTGAAATGACTTAAAAACAACAGGTGTTACATTTCAGTAAAAGAAAAGCACACATCTAGAATATTGGCAAACAAGGCAGTAAATGTGTGTGTAGGGGGAGACTTGCTACAGGAAGGCCAAGAAAATTCAAACAATTAGAGGCATAACACTTGAAAAATAAGGCAAAGAAATATCAAGTTGCTGTAAACTATAGTCTTTAGGGAATACACACTCTCCAATATTAGGCATTGAGCTTAGCAGGAAAAAAAAAACAGTAGGTAGCATTTTGATTTCTTGTTTTTTAATTAGTGAAGAGGACATTTCAGGGAATGGACACAGTATAAAGAAAGAGCTCCTAAGACAAGAATAAGCATGGGGTGTCTGTGTGTGTGTGTGTGTGTATGTGTGTGTTTGTGTATGTGTATGTGTGTTTGTGTGTAGGTATAAAATTTTTAAAAAAGTAACCTGATTGGAATGATTGCTTTGTTTTGGAAAGTAATGGTTAACAGCTAAGATAAATGTAGGTTTCTGTGTTAAAAGTTATTTTGAAGAGCTTGGGTTTAATCAGAGAGGAAATAGCAAGCAATTAACCAGCAAGACATCATGTAGATATTTAATGGATGAACAATGAAAAATTTTGGAAAAGGAGAAATCAAGCAATATTTTTAGAAGAGATTTCTCAATTTCATAGATATATTTAAATATTATTTGGTATAATGGTTATGGAAATGTCTTTTTTTTCTTTATCTTGACTTACACTGAAGCTAATCACATTTGCAGATATATGCATATACATTTATATTGATTTGATCATTAATAAATTATCATAGGAATTTTGCTAATTGAACAGGCTTTTAAGAAATGATTAAGGAAAATGAAAATATGACATAATTCCTGGAGTTAAGCTCATTGAGCATACAAACAATACCATTGATCATATTTATGATGAACTGTAATGATAATTGTTGCCCATATATTATTTTTCCCCTTCTGGGATTGCTTACTAATAACTCTTTATTTTGCAGTGTCAATGTATATGTTTAGAATAGCAAAATCACAAATTGTTACAACTGAAAGAGAACAAAGAGACTAATTCAATCCTTCTTTTTATGGATAGTGTGGCTCACAGCTGAATCTGAAGCTAAGAGAGCGGAACTGACTTGGCCAGGGCCTCACAGAGTCTCTGAAACAGAATTTTAAACTCAGATTTCCTGACTCCACTTCCAGCTATGTATCTACAACACCCACTACCTCTTAAATAGCCAAATACGTGGCATAAGGTATCTTTTGGTTTGAAAAATGTTTTATTTATACTCAGTTGAACCTTACAGAAACTTTTTTTTAGACTGGTGTTTTAGCTGTTATTTTTTCCAGCCTTCTGTCCACTTTGCCATTGGCCTTTGTAATAATCAGAGGCAGATTGTTTTGTTGAAGTATGCAGGAATTATTTTATCCTCTGACCTGTCAGATGACTGACCACCTAGAACAAAATACATCTTTTTCCTCCAGCGTACCTTTCATTCTGCTTCCTAATCTCAATTATCTCACCAGTCTGCAATCAAGCAGTATTCCTAAACAAGTAGATTCCTCCTCTTGTCAGTTCTGTTCAACATTAGGGATTTTGTGTTTTGCATTCTCCCATCTCATATATCATTCCATATATTCATTGCAATTTCTTATATTATTAACACACACCCTCACATCCTTAAACTCTTCAGCCAACACTCCTTCCACAGGTATTATATAACCATAACCTGACTCTCCTGTGAGGATAACACAAATCTTGCAACCTTTCAATCAAGCAAGAGAGGTGAGAAGAATCTGTTCACTCCCACTTCCTCTTCACAGCTAGTTCTAGGCCACTTCTTTACCTTCATCATTCATTAACTTTTCTTCTTTGAAGACCTCTCAATCCATTTATACTACTCTTTACCTAACCTTATTGATATCATCTCCTGAAGAACAGATCATTCTCAAACCTTTTCAATAACTTTAGCATCTGGATCAGAGTTTTTCTCTCCCTTGCCATCTTTCTTTAGGATTTTGATATTCATTTTTAAAACAACCTTACCACACAATTTCTCAACTAAATTTGTCTAACTATCTCTCTGCTTCTTTTTTAAATTTATTATGACTCTGCCCCAACCTTAAACCAAATTGGTCAGAACTTAGTCATAACCATATCTTGGAATTTTACTATCTCTAATATCCTAAATATGAGCAAAACCTTCTATCATTTTTGCTTCACACACTCTTATTAACATTATAAGCACTTATTTCCCATACAATTCTATTTTGTATTTTCTTTATATATTTAGCACCTTTACCCACACTTTGGTTTCACTTTCCTCCATATCCAAACATTTTTTTTTTTTGCCACTTTGGTGATTTCCTAGAAGATACCTAGAATACTTTATACTCCTGGCTTTCTGCCATTCCTACCTTTCTACATTTCCTGTCTTGATAAATTCTACCATCTGATTTACTTGTTGAATAGGTGATGGTTAGCTTTAGGGGAAAAAATTGCTAAATCGTGACAAAAATTGCAATATATAAAAACCTGATCTTGGCATTCCTCTGCTCAAAATTATTCAATGACTCCTTTTTGATTTTCAAGTAAACTTTTATGCCTTTTGCACTGCAATCATGGTTTTCTACTTTCTTTTATTGCTCTAGTCTTTCCATTTTATTCTCACATTTATTTTCTTAAGATATATTTCATTACTACTGAGCCAGGGGATAGTATAGTTTCCTTAAATACTCTATATGCTGTCAGACATCTGAATCTTTGCTCATGTTATTACTTAAGCATGCAATGATTTCTATCTGTGTTACCTGTCAAATTCCTACTCAATTTAAATGCTACCACCTCAATGCTATTCCTGTTTCATTTGTCTACTATGACTCTTTGTCCTCATGTAACAACTGGTTTTACACTATTCTAACCTACCTCTGTTTATTCTAATAATTTTGTATGCATATGGTATTATAAAGGTAGTCACGGGCTATGTCTTTCTAAATCTACCAATTTCTAAAACTACTCTACACAGAGTAGACACAATGAATATTTTTTATTCATTTCTCATTTGACCCTAAATAATTATAACCCCTTTCCTCTCCTTTGTTTCAATTTTTATTTTCTACTTAGGTTCATTTCCTGGAAGTGAATACAAAATTTTAGCTTTTTCTTCATTCTCTTATTTTCCCCTATTAACTTTGAAATTCTCAAGTTACATTTGAAAACTCTGATGTCACTGTAATGGAACACTTACCTTTTACAAACAGGAAGATCGATTCCAAATACAGCCTTCAGAAAGAAAGAAGCAGAATTTGTCCTTTCTAAATATTTTGCCTATCTTGATGATATGTCAACAACTAAATAAAATGAACAGTCATTCATGTTGCTCATCAAAATACTTAAAAGAAAGATTATGTTTTCTGGAACAGGTAGGATATTTATTCTTTGAAGCTTGCTACAGAAATGAGGAATCAAAAAAGGAATACTTTTTTAAAAGGTAGTGAATAAGATTATGCATAGATTCATAAATCTGAAGCTGGAAGGAACTTCAGAGATCATCTGCTTGAACTTATTCCTTTTAAAGATAAGTAAATTGAAGACTAAAGGGGTTAAATGATTTGTCCAGGGTCATACAAGGAGTAAGCATCAAAAGTAGGATCTGAACTTAGATCTTCTGAATCTAGAATCAGTTTTCCATTCATCCTCCTCAACTGGTTCAAATGTTTGGCATCAAATGAGGTTAAAAAGGAAAAAAAGGATAGTTCAGTATTTTGCAAGTATTTTGCCTGTCCCTTATGGCTTCATTGGATCCTGTTTTATAGATAAGGAAATAAAAGTACAATAGATAAGGGAACTAAAAAGTAGTTCCAAAAATGCTTAGCATTTGAATTGGGTACTCTGACTTGCTTCAGAAATACTAGATGCATAGACCTTTTGGTTTGGAAGATTAAAGGACAAAAAGAAATATTATTCTATGACTTCCAGAAATGAAGTTAGGAAGGTTCTTCCTCTCATTTCCCTGACCTGAAACACACTTTGGTAATTGGCATGCCACTATTATGGAAAGGAGACACTTATATCTGTGATATAACTTGGATTACAATGTATCAACAGATCAGTGGTTTAGGGATCAAACACACTTAAGAATTTAGAGATCACAGAGTTGAATCCCTTCACTTTACAATTGAGAAAACTGATTCTCACAGAGATTGAATGACTGATTCAGGTAGGCAAGATTTAAATTTGAATGTGGATACTCTAATTCCAACATTCTATGCACCATATTATGTTCCCATGTTAAATGGAAAGAACCCAGAATTTAGAGTTACATAAGAACACCAAATATTAGATTAGATCATAGCATTATATTATAGTCTAGAGCTGGAAGGAACCTCAAGGTCCATTTGGTACAATGTTCTCAATTTTTAGAGTGCCAGGCATGGTATCAGGAAGACTAATTTTCCTGAGTTTAAATCTGGCCTCAGACACTTATTAGCTGTGTAACCCTGGGCAAGTAACTTAACCCAGTTCGCCTCAGTTGCTCATTTATAAGATGAGATGGAAAAAAATGGCAAACTACTCCAATATCTTTGCAAGAAAACCCCAAAATCATGTCACAAAATGTGAGACGTGACTTAAACAACTGAACAACAAAGGCATAGTCCTTCTCTTCTTGAAGAAGATAAAGGCAAAAGAATGTGTTTGTGGAACTATTTCTCTTCAAATGGGGAAAAGGAAGTACTGAAGGAGACATTCAGTATTTGCCAAAGAGGCAGCAGGGTCAAAAACAAATAATTATAATAACAGATACAATGGAGTGATTTATGTTCTCCCCAAAATTGACTTTTGATCATCTAAACAACCCTAAGAAATAGATGTTATTATCTTTATTTCACAGTTCAGGAAATTGAGGGAAACAAAGATTAAATGACTTTCCAGGGTTACATAACTAGTAAGTGCCTGAGGCTGGATTTGAACTCAGATATTCATGATCTTCCACCATTTCATAACTCCACCAATGCTATATTAGTGGGCTTATCTTCCCACAATTCCACCAACATCTACTATTGCCATTTAAAAAAAAATTTGCCAATTTCCTGAGTACAAGAAAGGACCTTATTATTGTTTTGATCTTTATTTCTCTTATTAGTGATTTGGAGCATTTTTTTTATTTGATTGTGAATACATGACAGTTCTTTTGTGAATTATGGTTTATATCCTTTCACCATTTATCTATTTGGGAATGGTTATTTGCATTTTGTTAATTAATTGTTTATATGTCTTGGATATGAAACCCTTTTCAGAGAAATTTGCTACCAAGATTTTTTTTCCACCATTTGACCACTTCCTTTCTTATTTTGGATGCAATCATTTTTTCTGTTTATAAACTTTTCAGCTGCAAGTAAACAAAGTTTTCCATTTTATTTTTGTGATTTCCTCTATCTTGTTTGGCTAATCTACACCTGACTGTGAGAGGTATATGGATTGTTTCTATTTTAATTTTTTATGAGTATGATCTTTAATATTAAGACCATATATCGTTATGGAATGTAGAGTATAGTATAAAACATTGGTGTAAGCCTAAGTCCCTTTCAGAGTGCTTTCCAGTTTTCTCACCATTTTTCTTTTTACCATATAGGGAGTTTACTCTAGGTAGCATGTTTTCCACTTTGTCAAAAACACTAGATTACTGAGTTCTATTGTTTCTGAATCTCTTCTTTTTAATTTGTTCCATTGATTTATCTCTCTACATTATTTTACAAATACCAGATGGTTTTGATGACAGCTGCTTTCTAAAATAACTCGAAGTTTAGAAGTGCTGTTCCTCCTATGTTCTTACTTCTTTTCATTATTTCCATTGATATTGTAGTTTTTTTCTAAATGAATTTTGTTATCTTTTCATCCAGCTTTATAAAATTCCCTCTTCATAATGTGATGATAGCATCAAAAGTGTAAATTATTTTGGACAGTAATGTCATTTTTATTACATTGGCACAACCTACCCATTAGCACCAAATATTCTTCCAGCTATTTAAGTTGTCCTTCATCACATTAAGGATTGCTTTGTAATTCAATCTATATAATTTTTATGTCAATTTTTGGAGATTGATCCCCAGATATCATAGTCATATTTGCTTATTTAGAATGAGATTTCCCTTTCTAGTCTTCCTTCTTGTATGCTTTTATTATTATGTAGAAATGCTATTGATTTTTGACAATGAATTTTATAACCTGCAATTTTGCTTAGGCACAATTGATATCTTTGCCAATTCCCTGGGATTTCCCAAGCAAACCATTATATTATAAGCAAACCATTATATTAGGAGCAAACAGGGACAGTTTGACCTCTACTTTATCTACCTTTTTTCCTTTAATTCTTTTTTCTTATCTTATTGCTGTCTTTAGTATTTTCAGAGATACATCAAATAATAATGGGAAGAGTAGGCATCCTTGCTTCATTATCGCATTTATGGGGAAGTGTTCTAATGTATCTTCATTTCATGTGATGCTTGCTTTTGCATTAAATATTTGACAACTTTTCACTGTGTCTATAATTTTCATAATATTTTTATCATAAAGAAGTGTCAGAAGCTTTTTCTGCATTTATTGAGTTGACCATGTAGTTTTGGAAACTTTGGTTTTGAATATGATTAATTCTGTTCATTGGTTTTTGGTTTATAGTTTGTTTTTTTGTGAGGCAATTGAGGTTAAGTGAATTGCCCAGGGTCACACAGCTAATGTGTGTCAAATGTCTGAGGCCAGACTTGAACTCCAGTCCTCCTGAATCCAGGGCTGTTGCTCTATCCACTGTGCCACCTGGCTGCCCCATTGTTTTCTTAATTTAACAATTCTTGTATCTCTGGTATTAATCCTACTTGATCATGATGAATAATTTCTTGGATAATTTACAGTACTCTTTTTAATAGTATTTTGTTTAAAATGTTTGAATCAACATTCATTAACAATATTTTCTTGGGTCATCTAGGAGGTGCAGTGGATAGAGCACCGGGCCTGAAATCAGGAGGACCTAAGTTTAAATCTGGCCTCTGACAAAACATTTGACAATTACTGACCCTGGGGAAGTCATTTAACACCAATTGCCTTAAAAAATGATATTGTTTTGTAGTTTACTTTCTGTCTTTTGATTTAGCCTTGTCTCATAAAAGGATTCTGTTAGGACCATTGTTAATTTGTGGGATTATTCGTGAAGGATGGGTATTAACTGTTTTTTGGCAACTCATGTGACTAATATGACTTTTTGGGTTCTCTTCTTTAAATCTAAATCTATTTCTTTTTTGAGATTAGTTTATTCAAGATATCTAACCAGTTTATTTTTTATAGTTTTTTTTTTATAGTTTGAGCATTTCAAATTTTTAGATGCATTATTTTCTTCCATTTCTGTTCTCATTTTGCTGGCATAAAACTACGTATGAAGTATTCTGATTATCTTTTCTTAATTTCATCTAGTTTTTGTGTGATTTTACTTTGCTATTTTATTGATTTTATTTTCTGCTCGCTTCCTTTTTTTCATATTAGCTAAGGGATTATCAATTTTACTACTCTTTTTACTGGTCTGTCTAATTTGTCTATTTCCTTTCTATTTTTAAATATCTACTTTTATGCTTCTTTTAGGTTTCTTTATTTATTGGTTTACTAAAGTACGTATTGAGTTTACTGATCCTTTTTTCTATTTTTTTTAAATGTGTAACTAAAAGGATATATTTTCTGTGTCAGGGCTTTTTTAGCAGAACCCCAGAAGTTTGGTTTATTGTTTATCACGAACAGTTTCTTCTTAAAAATTATTAATCATTTCTATGATTTGTTCTTTGACTCAGTCATCATTTAAGATAGAATTAAGTCTCCATTGGAATTTACATCTTTTGTTTGTGGCCCCTCAAACAATTTCTATTCTTATTTCATTATGTATTGTAAGGATATATTGATTATTTCTGCCTCTTTACATTTCTTTGCACTGTCTCTGTGCCCTATTATATGAGTAAATTTGTAAATCTTCCATGTGATTAAAAAAATACACATTTTTTTTTGTTTTCCCATTTGGGAAATGTCATAAGTCTTTTAATTCTGCTTTCATCAGAAATATGTTCATCTCTCTTCAGAAAACTGACAGAACTGAGATTATTTCAGTAAATGGTTAATTGTGGAAATTGAGGGAACCGCACTGACTTTATACTGACCCATTTCTGGAGCTAGCTTAGTGACCTTTCTATTCAATTATGGTTTTAATCCAGTTTCTGTCTTGTAATAAAACTTCATTCAATTGTAGGAATTGGGAGAAAACATTATTGCATTATTTCAACCTAGGCCTGCATAGTTGGCAAGGTTCACCATGTCTCCCTGACCATATGAACTTGTCTCAAGCCCAAAAAGCTTTCTTGGAAGAGTTCAAGAAAGATTTTAAGAGTCAAATAAGACAGGTACAAGAAAAATTGGGAGAAGAAGTGACAGGTATACAAGAGAGAGTCAATATCTTGTAAAAGGAAGGAAAAAAATTAACTGTAGAAAACATTTCCCTAAAAAATATGATTGGCCAAATGGGGAAAAAATGTACACTGAAGAAAAGAGCTCCTTAAAAAGCAGAATTAGACAAGAGGAAAAGGAGGTACCAAAACTCACTGAAGAGAACAACTCCTTAAAAATTAAAATGGGCCAAATGGGAAAGGAGGTACGAAACTTAATAGAAGAAAACAATTCATTAAAAATTAGAATTGGACAAGTGGAAGCTAATGATTCTATGAGAGATCAAGAATCAATCAAACAGAAACAAAAAAAGTAGAAGGAAATGTAAATTACCTCATGGTAAAACAACTGGTCTGGAAGATAGATCCAAGAGACACAATGGGAAATAATATGAATATCATAATAATAATTTTAAAAAAAGCCAGGACAACATCTTTCAGGAAATCATCAAAGAAAACTGCCCTAAGGCTCTAGAACCATAAGATAAAATAGTCATTGAAAGAATCCATCGATCACCTACTGAAAGAGACCCCAAATTGAAAACACCAAGGAAGATAGTAGTCAAATTCCAAAATTACCAGGTCAAAGAGAAAATTCCGCAAACTACCAGAAAGAAATAATTTATATATCATTGAACCACAGTGAGGATTACACAGGACCTTACACCTTCTACATTAAAAGATCATAGGCAGTGGAATATGATATTCCATAAGGCAAAGTAGTTTGGATTAAAACCAAGGATTAACTACCCAGCTAAACAGCATAATCTTCCAGGTGAGAAGATGGACATTCAACAGAATATGGGACTTCCAAACCTTCCTCATGAAAAGAGCACAGCTCAATGCAAAATTAGACCTTCAAATGCAAGACTCAAGGGAGGCATAAAAAGGTCAACAGGAAAGGGGGGAAAACATATTATTAATAAGAGCAAACTGTTAACATCCCTAGAAGGGAAGATGACATTTGTAGCTCTTGAAAACTGTATGTTATTACACCATTTAAACGGCATATAGTTAGACAGAGGGCATGGGTGTAAGTTTATGTTGATGTGAGGATAAAAATAAAATGTAATTAAATGGTAAATAGGTATAGTACTGGGAAAAGAGAAGTGAGGGGGCAGACAAGGGTAAATTACATCACATGAAAAGCCACAAAAATGTAATACAGTAGAGGGAAAGAAGGAAGGGAGGTGAGCATTGTTTGAACTTTGCTCTCATTAGATTTGGTTCAAAGAGAGAATAACATAATTAGTTAGGTATAGAAATCTAACACCCTAGAGGAAGTAGGAGAGGAAAGGGAAAAGAAAATTGAGGAGGCAAATAGAAAAGAGGGAAAAATAGACAGGGGGAAGGGAAAAAAGGTAGGGGGCTAACAAAAGGGAGGGCAGGCTGAGAGAGATGCTGAGCAAAAGTAAAATTCTAATGAGGGAGGAAAGGAAGAAAGGAGAGAGAAAAGCATGAATGGGGAGAATAGGATGGAAAGAAAGACACAGATAGTAATCATAACTATGAATGTGAATGGGATGAAGTCTCCCATTAAAATGGCAGAGGATAGCAGAGTACATTAAGAACCAGAATCCTACAATATGTTGTTTACAAGAAACACATTTGAAGCAGAGGAGTATACAGAGTAAAGTTAAAAGGCTGGAATAGAATATGTTATGCTTCAGCCGAAGGGAAAAAAAAAAGAAGGGTAGCAATTTTGTTCTCAGACAAAGCAAAAGCAAAAGTACTTCTAATTAAAAGTGATGAGGAAGGAAACGACATCCTGCTAAAAGTTACTATAGATAATGAAGTAATATCATTACTAAGCATAAGTGCCCGAAGCGGTATAACACCTAAATTCATAAAACAGAAGTTCAAGGAGTTACAGGAAGAAATAGATAGCAAAATTATACTGGTTTGGTCCCTCAACTTCCCTCTCTCAGAACTAGATCAAACTAATCACAACATAACTGAGAAAGAAGATAAGGAGATGAATAGAATTTTCAAAAGTTACATATGATACACCTTGGAAGAAAACTGAATGGAGAGAGAAAGGAATATACCTTTTGATCAGTGGTATGTGACACCTACACAAAAAACTGACCATGTACTAGGTCTTTAAAAGCTCACAATCCAATGGAGAAAGGCAGAAATATTACATGTATTCTTTTCAGATCATGATGCAATAAAAAATTACATGTACTAAAAAGCCATGGAAATATAGACTTAAAATTAATTGGAAACTAAACAATCTAATGCAAAAGAACAGGTGGGTCAAACAACAAAGCATAGAAACAATCAATAATTTGATGCAAAAGAATGACAATAATTAAATAACTTACCAAAACTTAAGAGATGCAGCAAAAGGGATTCTTAGGGAAGGTTTTATATTTCTAAATGCTTATATGAATAAAATAGAGAAGGAAGAGATCAATGAATGGAGCCTAAAACTAAAAAAATATAAAAAAGGAACAAATTAAATATCCCCAATTAAATATTAAATTAGAAATACTGAAAACCAAAGGAGAGATTAATAAAATTGAAATTAAGAAAACTATTGAACTTATAAGTAAAACAGACAGTTTTATGAAAAAAACAATAAAATTGATCAAATTTGGTTAATTTGATTTAAAAATAGAAAGAAGAAAACCAAATTAACAGCATCAAAAATGAAAAGGATGAATTCAACATCAATGAAGAGGAAAGAAAAAACAATAATTAGGAGACATTTTTCCCAACTCTATGATAATAAATTTGACAACGTTAGTGAAATGGATTAATATTTACAAAAATGTAAGTTGCCCAGATTAACAGAAATGAAAATAAAATACTTGAAAAAAAATTTTCAGAAAAAGAAATTGAACAAGCTATCAATAAACTCCCTAAGAAAAAATCTCCAGGACCAGATAGATTTACAGTTGAGTTTTATCAAACATTTAAAGAACAAGTAATTTTAATACTATATAAAATATTTGGGAAAAAAAGTGAAGACGGAGTCCTACCAAATTCTTTTTAGGATACAAATATGGTGCTGATTCCAAAACTGAGAAGAACCAAAATGAAGAAAGGAAATTATACACTAATTTCCCTAATAAATATAGATGCAAAAATGTTAAAAAATATATTAGCAAAGAGATTACAGCAACTAATCTCCAGAGTAATAGACTATGACCAGGAGGAGTTTTATCAGGAACGTAAGTCTGGTTGAATATTAGGAAAACTATGAGCATAACTGACTATATCCACAACAAAATTAACAGAAATCACATGATTATCTCAATACATGTAGAAAAAAGCTTTTGACCAAATACAACAGCCACTATTATCAAAAACACTAGATAGCATAGGAATAAATTGAATCTTCCTTAAAATGATAGGTAGTGTGTACCTAACACCATCAATGAAATTTTACGTAATGGGGATAAGCTAGAAGCATTTTCAATAAGTTCGAGGTTAAACAAAGATGTCCATAATCACCACTTTTATTCAATATTGTACTAGAAATGTTACCTTTAGCAATTAGAAAAGAAAAAAAACTTGAAGGAGTTAGAATAGTTAAAGAAGAAAGAAAGCTATCACTCTTTGCAGATGATATGATGGTATACTTAGGGAATCTTAGAGAATAAAGTAAAAATTACTTGAAATAAAAAAAAACAAATTTAGTGAAGTTTAAGGATATAAAATAAATCCACACAAATCACTGGCATCCCTATATACTACTAACAAAGCCCAATGGCAAGAGAAAGAAAGAGAGATTTCATTTAAAGTTAATGTAGAAATTATAAAATATTTAGGAGTCTACCTCCCAAAACAAACTCAGGAACTATATGAAGACTATTACAAAACGTTTTTTCACACAACAAAATCAGATCTAACAAATTGAAAAATGTAAGTTACTCATTGGTATACCAAGCTAACAAAAATCTGATTTAAATTAATTTAATTATTCAATGCCATACCATGTAAACTATCAAAAATTATTTTTTAGTGCTAGAAAAAAAAACTATGACAAAATTCATCTGGAAGAATAAAAGGTCCAAAATATCAAGGGAACTAATGAAAAGAAATGCAAGGGAAGGTGGCCTAGCTGTAATCTACTATTTGATAAATCCAAAGACTGCAGTTTCTGCAAGAAGAAATCACCATTTAACAATAACTGTTGAGAAAACTGGAAAATAGTATGGCAGAAACTGGGCATAAAACAACATCTTACACTGTATAACCAAGATAAAGTCAAAATGGGTACGTGATTTAGATAAACACACTGATAGTATAAGTAAACCAAGAGACCAAGGAATAGTTTGCTTATCAGGTCTATGGAGAAGGGAAGAATTTGTGACTGAACAAGAGATAGAGAACATTATGAAATGCAAAATGGATCATTTTGATTACATTAAAATGAAAGGTTTTTACACAAAGCCATTACAACCAATAGTAGGAGGGAAGCAGTAAACTGGGAAAGAATTTTTACAACCAATGTCTCTGATAAAGGCCTCATTTCTAAAACATGTAGAGAACTGAGCTAAATTTATAATAATACAAATCAATCCCCAGTTAATAAATGATCAAAGCATATGAACAGGCAGTTTTCAGATGAAGAAATTAAAGCCATCTATAGTCATATAAAAAAATGCTCTAAATTACTATCAATTAGAGAAATGCAAATGAAAACGACTCTGAGGAACCATATTACACCTATCAGATTGGTTAACATGTCAAAACAGGAACATGACAAATATTTGAGAAGATGTGAGAAAATTGGAACATTAGTGCTATGTTGGTGGATTTGGTTGGAGTTGATCCAACCATTTGGAAGAGTAATTTGGAACTATGACCAAAGGCCTATAAAATTGTGCATACCTTTTGACCCAGCAATACCACTGCTAGATCTGTACCCCAAAGAAACCATAAAAATGGGAAAAGGACCCACATGTACAAAAATATTTATAGCAGCTCTTTTTGTGGTGGCAAAGAAATGGAAATTGAAGGGATGCCCATGAATTGGGGAATGGCTGAACAAGTTGTGGTATATGAATGTAATAGAATATTACTGTGTTATAAATGATGAGCAGGTAGACTTTAGAAAAACCTGGAAAGAATTATTTGAACTGATGCTGAGTGAAGTGAAAAGAAGAAGGAAAACACTGTGCACAGTAACAGCAACATTGTGTGATGATTAATTTTGATAGATTTAACTTTTCTCAGCAATCCAAGAATCTAACACGATTCCAAAAGATCAATGATGGAAAATGCTTTCTACATCCAGATTAAAAACTATGGAGTCTGAATGCACATGGAAGCATTCTACTTGCTCTCCATTTCTTTGGTTGTTTTCTTTTGTTTCTTCTGTCCCATGGTTTTTCCCATTAGCTCTAATTCTTTTTTTACATCATGAGTAATGTGAAACATATGCTTAATATGAATGTATAACTAAAGCCTATATTAGATTGCATGCCATCTTGTGGAGCAGGGAGAAGAAGTGGGAGAAAATTTAAAACTCAAAATCTTATGGAAGTAATGTTTAAAACTAAAAATAAATTAATTAATTTTAAAAAATACAAATATAAAAATAATGTATACTTCCTCCTCACTTCACTACACATTCTGCTATATCAAATATTTTTAAAGAGAAGGAAAAAGTGCCCATCCAAATTTACCAACACAGAAACTAATTAAATATGCAATATTTAGCACTCATAATTCCATATCTATGTAGAGAAAAAGTGCATTTTCTCATTTTTCCTTTGAGACTAAAATTAGTCATTTTACCAAAGTAGTACTCCTAATGTACAAGTCTAATCTCATCTCCCTCTTATTCTGCCTCTTGCATAAAATACAAAATTTTCTGTTTAACACTTAAATTCATCCACAATCTGATGTTCTCCTAACTTTCTAATCATATTTCATGTAACTCCTCTTAATTCCTTCTCCATTAGTCAAACTGGTCTCATAGCTATTCCCCATATGCAACATTTCACCTTCTAAAAAACAGCTGGTTACTTAGTGGACAGAGAAGTGTTCTGTCTGGAGTCAGGAAATACTATGTTCAAATCAGACCTCAGAAACTTACTGTGTGACACCTGGACAGGTCATGTAGTCATAAGTCACAAAGAAGAAACTATCTGTCTCAATTTTGTCCACTGTAAAGTGGGGATAATAAAAAAATATGTATCTCTCAGGATTGTTTTGGGTCTCAAAATGAAATAATATTTCTATTAAAAAAGGGGTATAGCACAATGTTTGGCACAAAGTATCCTCTATATAAATGCTCATTCCCTCATCCCCTCCCTCTTGCCACTGTGTCTGCACCTCTATGTTTTTTCACATATTGTACACCAATATAGGCAATGAATTCCCTCCTCTTCTCTGCCTCTTACAATTCATAGCTCCCTTCAAAATAATATTAAGGTCCAGCCTTTTGTAGAAGGGCTTTACTGGTTCCCTCATATAATAGTGATCTCTCTCCCAAGAAATTATTTACATTACTTATATGTAGCTTGCGTGCTTCATTTGTGCACATTTTGTTTGTCTCCTACAATAGAACATACGCTTCCTGTAGATAGGCACTATGTCCATTTTTTGTAACTTCGACATCTACCAAAATGCTCAAAATATGTTCTCAATAAATGTTTGTTTAATTGAAAAAATGACAAAGGGGATATTTCATAAAAGATATGGGAAGATTTTTTGAACTAATGCAAAGTGAATTGAATATAAGAAGAACATTATATACACAAAAACAATATTAAAAAAATAATCAGCAGTGAAAGAATTAGCTTCTCTGATCATTACAATGATTCATAAAAATTCTGAAGAATCATTAAAAAAAATGCTGTCTCCCTCAAGAGATAGAATTGATAAAAATCTGAGGGCAGATCACAGCATATATTTCACTTTCTTTAATTCATTTCTTGTTTTGCAACATAATTAAAGTGAAAATATATTTTGTATGACTTTGTATCTATAATTAGCATAATAATTATTGCCGTCTTGATGGGTGGAAAACAAGTGAGAGAGAGGGAGAAAATTTGGAACTGAAAATAAAAATTATAAAAAAGGAAAGAAGATGTCCAGGAGAAAACTTAGCAGGGGAAAAGCAATCTGTATTGACAAAATGAGAGGCATGGAACAAAAACAAACATCGACAAAGACACAGATAGATACAGGAAAGTCATCTGAATTAAGAATAAAATTTGCATGGATTTATTTTATAGCCTGCAACTTTGCTAACGTTGTTTATTATTTCAAGTAATTTTTTTTACCTGATTCTCTAGAATTCTCTAAGTATATCACCACATCATTTGCAAAGAGTGAAAGCTTTGTTTCCTCTTTGCCTATTCTTTTATTGGTGAAGCTAACATTTCCAATACTATATTGACCAACAGTGGTGAAATGGACATCCTAGTTTCATCCCCAATCATTTTGGAAAGGCTTCTAGTTTGTCTGCATTATATATGATGCTTGCTGAAGGTTTTAGGTAGATGTTATTTACTATTTTAAGGAACATTTCATTTATTCTTAAGCTCTCTGGTGCTTTTAATAGGAATGGGTGTTGTATTTTGTCAAAAGCTTTTTCTGTATCTATTGAGATGACTATGTGGTTTCTGTTGGTTTTGTTGTTGATATGATCAATTATGCTGATAGTTTCCCCTAATATTGAACCAGTCCTACATTCCTGGTATAAATCCTACCTGATCATAGCCTATTATTCTTGTGATAAGTTGTTGTAATCTATTTGCTAATATTTTGTTTAAAATGTTTGCATATATATTCATTAGGGAAATCAATCTATAATTTTCTTTCTCTGTTTTGACTCTTCCTGGTTTAGATATCAGCACCATATTTTTATCAAAAAAAAATTGTTGACTCCTTCACCTATTTTCCCAAATAGTCTATATAGTATTAGAACTAACTGTTCTTTAAATGTTTGATATTATTCCCTTGTACATTCATTTGGCCCTGGAGATTTTTTCCGAGGGAGTTCATCAATGGCTTGTTCAATTTCTTTTTCTGAGATGGAATTATTTAAGTACTTTATTTCCTCTTCTGATAATCTGAACAATTTATATATTTGTAAATATTTATCCATTTCACTAGGGTTGTAAAATTTATTGGCATACAGTTGTGCAAAATAGTTCCTAATCCTTGTTTTAATTTCCTCTTCCTTGGTGATGGATTCACCCTTTTCATTTTTGATACAAGTAATTTGGTTTTCTTCTTTCTTTTTTTAAAAATTAAATTAACCCAAGGTTTATATATTTTAATGTTTTTTTCTATAAAACAAGCACATAGTTTTATTTATTAGTTCAATAATTTTCTTAATTTCAATTTTCTTAATTTTACTTTGGTTTTCAATATTTCTAATTTAGTGTTTAGTTGAGGATTTTTAATATGTTCTTTTTCAAGTTTTTTTTAGTAGTATGCCCAATTCATTGATTTCCTCTTTTTCTATTTTATTTCTGTAAGCATTTAGAGATATAAAACTTCCCCTAAGAACTGCTTTTGCTGCATCCCATAAGTTTTGGTATGTTGTGCCATTATTGTCATTCTCTTGAATGAAGTTATTAATTGTTTTCGTGATTTGTTGTTTGTCCCAATCATTTTTTAGGATTAGATTATTTAGTTTCCAATTATTTTTAGTCTATCTTTCCATGGCCCTTCATTACATATAAGATATATGTAACATTTCTGCCTTTCTGCATTGTATTTTGAGGGTTTTATGCCCTAGTACATGGTGAACTTTTGTGTATGTGCCACGTACCTCTAAGGAAAAAGAGTATACTCCTGTGTGTCCCCATTCAAATTTCTTCAAAAGTCTATTATACCTAACTTTTCTAATATTCTATTCACCTCCTTAACTTCTTTCTTGTTTATATTGTGGTTAGATTTATCTAGTTCAGAAAAGGGGATGTTGAGGTCCCCCACTAGAATAGTTTTGCTATTTCCTCCTGCAACTCCCTGAACTTCTCCTCTAAGTATTTGGGTGATATTCCATTTGGTGCATATATGTTTTGCAATGATATTACTTCATTGTCTATGGTCAGTTTTAGCAGTATGTAATTTCATTCCTTATCTTTTTTGATAAGATTTTTTTTTTGCTTTTGCTTTCTCTGAGAACAGGATTACTACCCCTGCTGTTTCTTTCTGTTTTTTTCTTTACTTCACCTGAAGCATAATATATTCTGCTCTATCCTTTTACCTTTGCCCTGTGTGTGTCACTCTTTTTCAAATGTGTTTCCTGTGAACAATATATCATACGAATATGGTTTTTAATCCATTCTGCTATCCACTTCTGTTTTATGGGAGAGTTCACCCCATTCACATTCAGTTATGATGACTATCTATGTCTTTCTCTCTAGCCTTTCCCCCCACCCTGTATATGCTTTGCTGTTTCCTTTCTCCTTTTCCCTCCTCATTAGTGTTTTGCTTCTGACCACTGCCTCCCTCAGTCCCACCTCCCTTCTAGTTCCTTCACTTTTCTTTCAATTTTCCCTTACTACTTCTTCCTTCCTTTTATCACCCCTCAATTTTCTTTCCCCTTTTCCCTTCTACTGCCTATAGGGGAAGTTAGATTTCTATACCTAACTGATCATGTTATTCCTTTCTTGAGCTAAATCTGATGACAGCAAGTTTGAAACAATGCTCATCTCCCTCCCTTCTTTCCTTCTACTGTAATAGTTTTTTTGTAGCTTTTCAGTGTAACATAACTTACCCTTCTCTGACTCCTCGTTTCCTTTACTCTCAATACATTTTCTTAAATCAGGTTAATCCACTTACTTGGATCCATTTAACCCTCTTGATTAGATTTATGTTTTAATCATTACATCAAAGCCAGGTTATATCCACCCCCTTTATGTATATCCCTTTAACATTGTGTAATAACAATACAGTTCTTCTCTTGTAGGGATGTAAACAGTTTGCCATTATTAACAACATATAGAATATTGTTGTCCCATTTACCTTTTTATTTCTCTCTTGAGTCTTGCATTTGAGGATCAAAATTTCCGTTGACCTCTGGTCTTTTATCAGGAAGGTTTGGAAGTCCCCCTTTTGCTGAATATCCATCTCCTCCTCTGGAAGATCATGCTCGTTTTTGCTGGGTAGTTGATGCTTAGTTGTCACCCAAGCTCCTTTGCCTTATGGAATATCATATTCTATGCCCTATGGTCTTTTTATATAGAAACTGCAAGGTCATATGTAGTCCTGACTGTGGTTCACTGATATTGAAATTGTTTCTTTCTAGCTGCTTAGCATTTTCTCTTTGACATGGTAAATTTGGATTCTGGCTAATATATTCCTTGACATTTTCACTTTGGGATCCCTTTCAGGAGGTGATTGGTGAATTCTTTCCGTGGCTATTTTGCCCTCTGGTTCTAGGACCTCTGGGCAGTTTTCCTTGATGATTTCCTGAAACATACTGTCCAGGCTCCTTTTTTTTCATCATGATTTTAAGGGGGACCAATAATTTTTAAATTATTTCTCCTGGATTGACATTCCAGGTCAGTTGTTTTGCCAACGAAATATTTTACATTTTCATCTATTTTTGTTTCTGTTTTATTGATTTTTGCTCTCTCATAGAGTCATTAGCTTCCATTTGCCCAATTCTAATTTTTAACAAATTGTTTTCTTCTATTAGATTTTGTACATTCTTCTCCTCTTGGATAATTGTATTTTTTGGGGATGTATTTTCTTCAGTGTACTTTTTTTTTTTGAAGTTGGCCAATTGCATTTTTTAAGGACTTTTTTTAAATATAAATTTATTTTTAGTTTTCAACATTCACTTCCACAAGTTTTTGAGTTCCAAATTTTCACCCCATCTCCCCCCTCCCCTCACCCAAAGATGTCGTGCATTTTGAATATCCCTTCCCTTAGTCTCTCCTCTCTTCTATCTCTCTCCCCTTCTCTTATCCCCTTCCCCTTCTATTTTACTGTAGGGCAGGATAGATATCTGTACCCCATTTCCTATATTTCTTATTTCCCAGTAGCATGTGAAAACATTTTTTTAAACATATGTTTTTAAAACTTTAGGTTTCAAATTTTCTCTCTTCCTCCCTCCCCACCCACCCTCATTGAAAAAGCAAGCAACTCAATACAGGTTGTACATGTGCAGTTATGCAAAACATGTCCATAGTAAACATGTTGTGAAAAACTAACTCTATTTCACTTAATACTATTCTGCCCTCCGATTTATTCTATTCTTTCTTTTGACCCTGTCCCTCCTCACAAGTATTTACTTCTGATTACCCTCTTTCCCAATCTGCCCTCCTCTCTATCATCCCCCTGCTCTCTTGTCCCCTTCTCCCCCTATTTTCCTGTAGGGTAAGACAGATTTCCATACCCAATTGAATGTGTATATTATTCCCTCCTTAAGCCAAATCCTATGAGAATAAGATTCACTCATTCTCTCTCACTTTCATCCATTCCCCCTTCCACTGTAAGAAGCTTTTATTTTCTGTGAGATAATTTACCCCATTCTACCTCTCCCTTTCTTCTTCTCTGAGTATAATCCTCTCTCATCCCTTAATTTTTTTCTCCAGATATGACCCATTAATCTTCAGCTCACCCTGTGCCCTCTACCTATCTATCTACACATACATACATATAATATTTTTCCTCCAACTACCCTAATACTGACAAAGGTCTTATGAGTTATAAATATTATCTTTCCATACAGGAATGTAAACAGTTCCACCTTAATAAGTCTCTTATGATTTCTCTTTCTTGTTTACCTCTTCATGTTCCACTTGAGTCCTGTATTTGAAAGTCAAATTTTCTATTCAGCTCTGGTCTTTTCATCAAGAATGCTTGAAAGTCCTCTATTTCACTGAATGACCATATTTTCCCCTGAAGGCTTATACTCAGTTTTGCTGGGTAGGTGATTCTTGGTTGTAATCCTATGTCCTTTGCCTTCCAGAATATTATATTCCATGCCCTGTGGTCCTTTAATGTAGAAGATTCTAAATCTTGTGTTGTCCTGATTGTGTTAGGACTTGTTTTCTACAGTTAATTTTTGTCCTTTTCCCAAGCTTTCCATGCTGTCTTGCATGCCTCTCATTTCTTTTCCCATTTTTTCTTCTGCCTCTCTCATTTGGCTTTTAAAATCCTTCTTGAACCCTTCCAAGAATATTATTTGGGTTTCACACCAGTTCCTATTCCCTTCTGAGGTTCCACATGTGGGTTTGTTGATAATGTTGTCCTCTTCAGAATTTATGCCTTAATCTTCACTGTTCTCATAATATGAATCTCTGTTACATTTCTTTTTGATTATGGTGTTTGCTAAATTCCTGACCTTTAAAGTGATTGGGAGTAGAGGGCACTGAACCAAGCTTCTTGTTTTGGGAGTCTAGGGCCTTGTCACTGGCTTTGTGTGCTGTGTTCCTAATGCTTATAGACACATAACAAATGCTTATTGATTGATTGATTATGTTTGACTGTCTCATCTCCTTTTCTGATCATATTTCCTGGGATGAAATTCTTTGCATCATTTCTTAGGTATATCCTGTTTATAAGATACTGTAACTTATTAATGCTCATGCTTTATAGTTCTTTGGCTCTTTGAGTAACCCATATTTTGATGCTTAAAAGATTGTTTTGTTCTGTGATTCAATAACATATCATCACAAGTTGAATATTGTTGTTTTCAGATGTTTTCTCTTTGAGAATCAGGAAACAATTCCATGGTGTTTAAATCCTTACATAATTTACCAAATGATATTCAACTTGCTTTTCTCCACTGACTCAATTCTGATCCCACCTCAACCATTTTAAGATTTGTCATATGTGTGTGTTCATGTAGGTATGTGCACACACTTTCCATACTCTTGACAATATGTATTTTGGTAGGAAGTACGTAATACAGAGTATACACTAGGTGAATGCTCATTGAATCAATGGATAAATAGGAACTGAGCCAAGAGGCAGTGCTCAAATGGCAAGTTTTTAAAACTAGATCAAAATCTGTTTCTCTGACATTTTATGAAGCCAAAACCTTTACTACATCCAAATCCACAAACTTCTACTACTTACTACCTGATTCTTCTGCTGGAAAGACCACATAAATAACTAAAAGTGATTTTAAGGGCATCCAAATGACCAAACTCTCTTTCTTCCTCTTCTTATGTGCTCCTTTTTGATTTAATCTCATTAATATTAAAATTATATAGAATAATTGAAATTTATGGCACTTTACAGTTTGCAAATGTATTTATGTTATCTCACTTGAAATTCCCATCAACCATGTGAGTTATGTATAGGAATTCTTTCTTTTTTTTTTTTTTACAGAAAATGACGCAGGATCAGAGAGACTTAATGACAACTTGATGGACCCACATAAGAATTTAAAGTTATATCTCTCTGAATAAATTTAATGATCTTTTCACTCTATTAAACATTCTTGACATAGACAAATTAGAATAACTAATACATAACATGTTTATTCTGGGGTGCATTGTACTGATTTTTTACTAATAAAATTCCTTAGTGTTTCATAAATTTTGAGTTTTTAGAGTTGTAAGCTAGAGAGATTTATAGAAGTTCTTCCATGTAACCAAGTTCAGTCCAAGTAAAAGGCTTAGTCTTTTGTCTCTGTATTGTTTTGTTAGAATAGAAAGTGTAATATAGTACTGTTGATTTTTAATTGAAAAATGGTGAAACACTGTAGGGTTATTACTGAAACCTGACTTAAATAAGTGAAACCCACTCTGTCCTTAAGGGAAGAGACTGGACTTATTTTTTCATTTCTTTGTATCCTCAGCAGTTGGCCCAGTACCTCATACATACATACAAGTAAAATCAATAATCAATGCCTTGAGTGTTTTCCTCTGCATTGCCTTGTTAATCTCTTATCAACTATTATGAATTTTATGGAATAAGAAGGAGCTCTATATTTGCAATAAGAATATAGTCCCAAGTGAAAGCCTGTGTGTAACAGAAACTAAGATGTAGTCCCAGAGAAATCTCTGTTAAGTTAATTTTAAGAATATAACAATATCATCTTCATGTTAAAATGTACTGGGTAAAAGGTGAACCTAAATTAGAACTCCTTAATAAATGGATTTATTCTGTAAAACTTGAACTCAGAGATACTAGACAATCAGTTCTTAGCATGGGGCCTGTCACAGGGTTGAAGTTTAATACATGCTTATTGACTTGACTTGAGATCATTTCATCTATCTCCTTCATTTGGCAAATGAAAAGATTAAAGCCCAGAGAGATTCACTGCCTTGGCCAACACCACTTATGTAGTTAGTGACAGAGCTGGAATCAAAACCCAGGAGTCTTCTGACTCCAAAGTCACCATTCTATTCCACCTGCCTGCTTTCTACTCTAACCCATTTAAGCACTGAAGAACTTTATCCTGACTTCCACTTTCACAACTGAGTTAAAGATCCCAGAAAAAGGGTGAATCTCTCCTTCCACCTTTTAGTGGTTTGCCCAAGGAAGCAAGAGGGGAATTTACATGTTGCAATGTTTTCCTTCCAATTAATGTGCTTCCCCAAGATTATCAATTAAAAATAATTTAGTAAGGGAGTCTTAAACAACTTTTAAGAATGAGTATTTATTAAGGTAGTACAAAATGAACAGTTGGTACAATAGCACCCCTCAAAAATAGTTTGTGATATCCTTTCCCACATATACATACAGAATCCATGGAAAATTGGCTCTATCTTGGAGCACTATGTAGCAAAGGCAAGCTCATAACTCCTGAAATTCCTTCTCTTCCATTTGTCATGTATTCAAGAAATTTCCCTTAGGAATCATGAATCTACACCCAGTCATCCTTAGCTCTTATCCTCAGCAGACACTGAGACTACTATATCTGTCTCAACTATCACTGTTGGCAAATAGAAGATGCAAACTGTTCTCTACTCTTCAAACTCTCACTACCTCTTCAGTCCAAAATGCCAGGTAAATGTGAGTGGGATTGGGAGGGAGGGAGGAAATGAGCAAAGATGAAATCTTTTATCCAACAACCTTAGGGTATTCCACCTCAGGGATTTTACTGGAAAATTTTTCTTACTCCATTTTCTAGAAAGAATATAAGGTGGTATATAGGGTACATAGATTTGGGGCCTGGAGTCAGAAACACATATTCAAATCTGGCCTCATATACTTACAGGTTGTGTGATTCTAGGCAAGTCATTTAACCTTTGTTTGCTTCAGTGTCTTCAACTGATATAAAATCATGGCATCTATCTCACAGTGAAAGAATCAAACGTGATATTGGTGAAAAAGCACTTAGCATAATGTCTGACACATTATAGGCACTATATAATGATTGTTCCCTTTCTCTCCCTTCTCTCCCAACCCTCTCACCTGAAGCAATATCATTCTTCCAGTTCAAATGACTTTTTAACCTTAGTTTAAAGGAGTTTTATCCTAAGGATTCTGTGTGTATATCATTATTTCAATACAATGTTCTCCTTTGTAACTTTGATAACTATTTTAATAACCTGGGTTTCCATTATAGTCTTGTGCTTTTGACTTTATGCATCAACAAACATTATTCTGAGAAGAGCTCCAGAGACATCATGAGACTGTCAATGGGATGCATGACACACACACAGCAGACACCCACACCCACACCCCCGACACACAAACCACAGGAATGTTAGGAAGCCCTCATTTAAAACCTAAGGTTGATTGATTTATTGAGATGTTTTTTCTGACATAGTTAAAGTATCAGGGGTAAAATAAAGTGGCATGGTTTGAGCACATGTTTACACTATTTAAACTAATCTGATGTGTTAAAGCAGTTCAGATAAGAACCCAATATTTTATTGTCCAGAATTTCTTCTATCAGTCACAAGATGGGATTTCATCTTGTTTTTAATTAACTACCAATTCTATCACAGAACATATGAGTATATAGTAAATATTTTCATTTGAATTATAAAAGATTTTGAACCTTAAAGGCAAAGACAGGACTAGCAGAAAGGAAACAGTGAAGGGAAATTGAGAAGGGGAAATATGGCAGAACTCATTGATAAATGAACATGTAGATAGAATAAAGATTGATTACAGTAAAGAAGGGAATTTATTGGATTTTGGATTTTCATGATTGCCTGAAATGCTAGAGGAAATGCCTTAGTCTTCCTGACATTCCTCAAGCTGGGTTCACTGCTGCTGAGAATACTAAGCAGTTGAAGTTATGAAGGATTCACATTTAGATTCCTCTTTTTCCTTTCTTCCTTTTTTACAAAGCAAAATGAGTATATGCCTGCACAATAGCTCAACTGTGACAGGCTAGCCTTAACTAAAGTGCTCCTTGTTATTCCCACTAGGCTAAGAGGATTTTTTTTAAGTCAGTCACAAATAAGAAGAAAAGTCTCAAAAAAGAAGCATTGTCCAGTACATTTGTGATTAGCTAAAGTAACCTTTACAGCATTTTGTGTTTCATTAATGGAGATGTCAGAAACCTGTAAATAACACTCATCACTTTCTTCTTTTCCCTTTTTAAGTTTTAATTAAGACACAGTCTTATCTCTTGAAGCACATGTGACTGGTTTAAATATTTTCACTAATATTTTATCGCTTCATTGTTTCTAACTTTATAATAGTAAAGGTGAATAAGCATCATATGGCACCAAAATTAAGGCAAATATAATTTTTCTTTATTCTCAAATAAATTCAGTTATACAAACTGTACAGAGACTTTCAGGCTCCTTGATTTGATAGACACCTAAAAAATTTCTGAAGGCAATTTCAATGATCAAACTGGCTGTTTATAGTCACTTTTTCCTTTTCTGAAAAACCAATTAGTAATTACTTGAGGTTTTCTTGCCCTAAAGTATTGGTAGCTGAAAACATAATCAATAGGAAAGCAACTGTCCAATTTCTCCAAATTATTCAGTCTCTAGCTGATGTGGACTTTTTTTTTCAGGAGAGAAAAAAACGACACAACTTATTTTCATATATTCTACCACTATACTTTCTTACCTATTCTTAGAGCAATAGAAAAATATAAACTGGGATTAAAAATATATACTCTAGGCACTCCATGCTCTTCTAGAAAACAATTTTGTAGGGGCTATATTGGGAAACAACTCTCATATCATCTATTCCAGTTTGTCCACCTGTCTACCTCAATGGCAGCCACGTTGTAGCTACAGTTTTTCGTGTAATGTACTGTGATTTCATGAGAGTGCGTGTCAGGGAAGGAGATAACAACTCATCCCATTCCTGAATATCCTATATTTATCAGAGCTTATGGATACAAGAATTCATTGCTTTAACAAAATACCCAGACTTCTATCTAAATATATAATTATCAGCATGGGAATCAAAGGGTTAAAAAATGTTTAAGTCTCAGTAGCTTTGTATAAGTTCTTCTAACAAAATGCTAATATTTGACATTGCAATGGACTTTCTCTTTAT
>NW_027555847.1:411807253-411967253 GCF_003287225.1 Phascolarctos cinereus | reverse complement strand
TTTATTTCAAGGAAAATTCAAATAAAAAATCATCTTTTTAAGTAAATGAAAGTCTGTGCAGTATAAGCAGCAAATGCTATGACTAGAAATACATTTTTGCCTTTAAAGAACTTGAATTATTACAAGGGAAATAAACATTAAATAAAACCTCATGTAGTTATTCTATTTCCAGAACCAAGTAAGCTATTACATAAAATACATGCCGGTACTTAAACTCCTTGAGTTTTGAGTGTGTTCACAAGATGAAAAATGTATTTCTTCAAGTATTTCTCAGAGGAGGCTATCTGTATATATACACATGCACATATAACCATACACACATGTAAATACACATAAGTGAATATCTATGTGTTTGTGTTTACAAATTATTTCCTAAAAAGTACAAAAATATATTACTATAAGCTGTCACCTTGTTTGGGGAACAAATGTGGAGCAATTTTAGGCCTTTAAGAGTGTCTTTTAAGTCATCCTTGAAATGTGCTTATGAGAGGAATGCATAGAAACATGTAAACATATATTATATGTGAATGCCAATATGTATAAGGGGGAGGGAGTGGGAAGAGAAGGAGAAGAAGAAGAGGGGAAAAAAGGTGGGCAAGAGAAAGACATGAAAAATATGTCTCTGTAAATTTTAATGTTAAGCAAAAATATATATGTTTATTCCATATTTGCTTATTTGTTAAATACATTAATAATATGTGTAAATTTGTACATATATGTTAGTAATTTTATATGTATAGGTCACATATAATTTCTTCATATACATTTTGTGTATCCACCTGAGTTTCTCTGTGTCACAGGGAAGCATACATAGATATCTGTGGAATATTGTCTATACTTCTCCAAGAGAATACATTAATTTCTTACTACAGAGGAACAGGAGACTGGGGCCACAGAGCTGGCTAATTCGGCTTTCTTCAGTGTGGAGAAATTTATCCATAATCACAACTACCTGCCTACTTTAATACTGTAAGTGTAGAGAAAATCATTTTTAGGTTCATACTACTCTGATGATTTCTGTCCTTTACTAGTTATTAAGGAGTATCAAGCTATATTCAAAAACTTTATTCCCTTTCTACCACCTGCTACTTACACAATCACCATCAACCAAATATTGAGTATAAAATAATCACATTGATCCAAGCCTATGGCAAACAAAGACAGAGGAATTATACAGATTACTATATACCAGGCAGTACATAGATTAAATAAATTCTTCCAAAGGAAATTAAATATCTAAGTTTAACCAAGAGACTGATTCCAACTGAGGAAAAATTCCTTATAGTCTCTTGTAATGAGCTGGAAACATGAGCATTCTTGAATTTCCAGATCTTCCACATTTTCATTGTTTTGCAAAGAATCTCTATCCATTTAAAGACATCTCCCTGAAGAAATCCTTGAATCACATTTCTTCTCTTGATGTCAGAGACAGAAAAGAAACTTGATTTTCCAAATTCTCATTAGCTTCTCTTCTTATATAGGGATAAATAATCAAGTGATTATGCTGTACACTAAAGAGGGGGACCTTATTCAAATGCTCATGTTTGAACCATAATTTACATATGTATGTTAATGTACAAACATGAATGTAACCCTTGTCTCAAAGGGCTATTTGTATTTTACTTTCCTCATTGTAGGAAATTTATTTTGCAATGATACATGTCTGCATGAGATGGGGAGTTGGAAAGAATTAGAGAGAAAAGAGATTCTGGTCTCCTAGCTTCCAGGTTTGAGGGAGAAAATATGTAGTTTCAGAATGTCTAAAGGTTCTTGAAGGGATAGAAAGAAACTAAGAAGCTGTTATATAGAGGACTCAGTAACCTCAATTGTTTTTACTCTCACCTTACTACACTAGAAATTTCAGGGAATTTACCTTTGAATAAGATCTGGAATTTTCTCTCTTAGTTATATAACATTTCACTTCCAATGGGAGAGTTCACTCACTCTGTGTATTGTTGGATACATACATGCATACATACACACATACACACACACACACATATACATATGCATATATATACATACGCATAGATATATATACATACACACATACACATATATGCACACATACATATATATGTATATATATGAATATATGTATATAAGAATATATAAAAATACATATAAGAATATATAAATATGTATACATGTATACATGTATATGTGTATGTGTACATACATGTATATATGTATGTGTGTATATACATATATACTTACACACACAGTTATATATATATACATATATATATACACATATATACATATATATTTTTTTCTCTGATTTCTGTTTGCTATCTGTTTGGATAAATGGCCTTATTTGTTCTTTGCTATTCATCCTAGAATTCTGTATTGTCACCAAATAACATATTGTGACATCTGGTAGCAAGTGTATAATTATTGTTTGAAACATTTTTCTAAGTCCATAAAATCCAAAGTGAAGATGAAAAAGTGAGCTCCAGGAATATCATTCCAGAAGTGAGCATGATAAGATAGAAACAGACAATTAAACCTTCAGTAAGTTGTTCTATGTGTTACCTACATTTGTTGGTAATTCACATTGGTATAACCTGTCAGCACTGGGTGGTTCACAAGCATAGGCATATATACCTTGTGAAAAATGGGGGAAAAATACACACACATACATTAATAGAAATTTAATATAGTTATCCTTTTAATAAAGTCCACCAGGATACCTGAAATGTGTTTAAGGACACCCTTTTATATTTCATGGTGTGACTGCAGGGAGTAGGCATATCTCATAACCACCTAAGTAGATATTATTCCAGGTCACTTATTGCCTATCCATAGCATGCCTCAAACATATTTATTTAAAATTGCTATTTCATAGAAGTTTTAGCACATTTATATGTTTCTGAGCTTGATATGCTTGAAATTACTAATTGAAAATTATATTTAAAATAATTGTATTTGTTTTTCTTCTCTTAATTATATGTTTCATTGTTTTGTATACCTGTGTTTGCCTAACTAAGGATACAATTTGGCTCTGTGAGAATCTAAAGTATAAGAACAGCAAAATATGATGGGTTACTCCTAGCCTCTGTCCTTCATTGGACAATTGTTAATGGCAAAATTCCTTTGGAACAGATAAGAAGCTCGAGCTGCTTCTGACACTATGGGTATCCAAAATAAGGTAATGCTTTATCCATTGTAGATTGGCTGCTGGATTATCCCTTTCCTTTTCCCAACCATTTTTTGATGAAATAAGTTAATTAGTTATTCTCTGAGAATTTAAGCCCCTTTTTAGCATTGTAAAATTCTGTGTAAATTTGCAGTATGTTCTACCTGTCTTGGCAGTAGAATAATTGGATGGGAGTTCATAAACTTGGGCAGAAGTCAAGTGCATTTTATTGATAATTCTGAGTGGTAGCTAGTACATGCATGATCAGCACACAAATAGTCTGAGTTATTTTTCCTTTCATATTCTAGAATGCATGTTGTTATTTTTAAAGAGGAGTTGCGACAAAGTTTTTTCAAATGCTTTATTTATCTTTTCCTTAATGAAAAAAAATGGTGGCTATGTGATGAGTAGACTCATTCTCTGGATACAATTATCTATCAAGGACAAGACAAGCTATAGAAAAATAATGCAATAGAAAGTGAATCAAATCTAATTTACATTAATCAAAGTGAAGTAAATCTAATTTGAATTAAATTTGAATTAAATCTGTGTTATATTACTAACTCTTTGTATTCATCTAAAGATGATGGCAAGTGAATGCTTAAATCATATCATATAACATGAGGCATGTAGTCCCCTCTAAACCCTCTAAATCTGCAATGTTATCAAATATAGCTTACTAGTATTAATTATTTATTTAATGTGTCTTTTGATTTAGTAAAGTGGTGTTTAAAAATTCTGAACAAAGTAAATACTTCACTTTTAAATTTAAGAAAAATAGAATTACCTTGTCCAATTTGGTATCTCCATTTTATCTCTTTAACTGGTAAAAAAAATGTTATGGAAAGAAGACAGGAGACCTGGTGTCTTCCTTTGGATCAAATTCTACTCTTCTGAGTGATAATGGATAAGTGATTTATTCAATTTGAGGCTCCACTTAACTGTAATAATAAGGAATGACTAAGATCTCTAATGTCTCTTCTAATTTTAATTTTCTATGTGTACATAACAAAATTCAGAAACATTTCTAGTTCCATAAAAAAAATATGTCTAAGTAGATCATACAAATTTTCAATCCATTCCTCTTATTTCCTTTTTGTTTTTTTTTTTTTTTACAAAAAGTTAACTCAGATCTTACCTACAGAAGCAAGGTTCTTTATTATTTTCAGATGATTGGCAAAATAATCACAGTATTAAGTGATAGTAATGTTACATAGTAATAAGTATTAGTGTTTTGTTCAATGTTTTTTTTTCTTTAAATTTCTGGAACTCCCAGAGTAATTATGAGTTGAAACAGCCAAACAAATTAGTTGAAATTGATTTGAATTTTCTTTAGTTTGTTTAGTTTATTTTTTGTCTTTGTAATGAGACAATGGCATTGACAATGAGGTAAATGCTGATCACATTAGGAATTAAGGGGAGAGTTCAACAAGGAATCAAAACATGTCTGATTCTGGAATTGCCACTCATAATATCCCTATGTTTTGAGAAGAAATAAACTATTTTCTTCTAGTCAGACACAATTAATTGGGTCATATCTGAGTTTTGCTTTCAATATTTATTGTTGTTGTTGTTTTCTTCTGCAGAATGGCTATATTGAAAGCCTGCATTTAAAGCTCTCCTTCAGTAAAATAAAAGTTATAGATGTGTATTTTCATCATTCCATTTTACTTTTCTCTGATCATTCCATTTTACTCTTCCCTTTCTCTTCAACTACTCTTATCCCCTAGACATTTCATTACCTAAGGCATTCTCTTTCAAGTCCATTGCTCTAATATCGCTTTCCAAGGTTTTTTGCTGTGATGTCCATTTCTCCACATTTGCCTCTTTTATTTCTTATCTCCCTCAAGACCCCTTCATATTTTCTTATGAACTGGCAATTGGGACAAATTGGATTGAATTGAGGTACTACATTGCCTATTTCTTTAGTCAAACATGAGGTCATGAATTTAGAGCTGAAAGGCATCTTGGAAGATAATCTTATTGAACTTTTTTTAACACATGAAGAAATGGAGCAATATGATACATGAAGCAATAGTCCCAAGGCAATATGCATTCTTAAGGCATGTTTTCAACCCAGGCTCTGACTTTTAATCCAGTATTTATGTCACCACTTTCTTTGACCTTATCTTTATTGCTGTATGAAATATTATTGCTTTTCATTGTGGCAATTTCAAGTCAGGGGAGAGAAAAAAATAATTATAGACAGTAAGAAAGATTATATGAGTCAGATTGGGCTTTTAAAGCATGCCGATTTTGCATAGATGTTTGTGTTCTGTGGTGTGAAGATCAAGTGGAAAGCTGAACTAACCTCCTGTAGGATCAAGTTTTGTATAATAAAAATCAAGTTAGACTTGGAAATTAGAGAATCAGTCCTAAATTTGTTGTCAATAGACATTAGAGAAATCATAGATCTATTGCCTGGGTGATGTGAGTTAAGGCATAGGATCATAGATTTGTTGGTTGTTGTTTGTCCTTCATTTTGAAAGAGGACCAAAACTATTATTTGGTGATGTTCAATTGAATGTGAATTAGATTTAAGGGAGCAGAGGTAGACAAAATCATTAACCTCACTTTCTCTTCCACAGTAATCAAAGTCTAGTGGCAGGTCAAAAGTCAAGATGATTGGCACTGCCTTGGGATACAGTGGATAACCTTGATGTCTTCAATGTCTGACCTAAGAGTTCCACAGAACCTGTTTCAGCCACCTTCGTGCCCTTTGGACCGAATGGTTCTTATCTGCCAATGCCAATGGGGTAATGCTTCACATGCTTGGGACCAACATCCCACTTAAACTTTAAGGCCTATCAGTTACCCTCAACTTAGTTTAGTTTGTGTGACAAGATGGTTTTCCTGGAGTGTGGCTACTGAGCATGCTGTAGTTTCCTGTAGCCACAGGTGAGAGTTGGGCAACAGATGGATACCAAACCTGGATGAACAACCTTGAAAAAGGATCACCAAGCCCTCATATCTGAAATGTTAGCCCTCCCTGAACAGACCATATACCCCAAATGTCTGTGGCTGTACAACCCTGAACAAGCTCAATCTTGGCTAGCCTCAAAAGCTAAGCAGATTTCTGTCTGGAAGACCACCTGGGAATACCAAACATAGAATTTGAACAAGAAGGGATTTTAGAGGTGCTCTAAATCAACATGCAGGATAGTTGGGTGTTGCAGTGGATTGGGTGCTGAGTCTGCAGTGAGGAAAATTCACCTTCCTCAGTTCAAATATGGCCTCAGACACTTAGTTATTGTGTAACTCTGGGCAAGTCATTTAACCCTTCAACCTCAGTTTCTTCACCTGTAAATTAAGCTGGAGAAGGAAAAGGTAAATCATTCCAACATCTTTGCCAAGAAAGTCCCAAACAGGGTAACAGAGAGTCAGACACAACTGAAAACTACTGACCAATAACAAGTATAACACACAATTTAAATGTGAGGAAACTGAGGACTATAAAAGTTAACTAATTTGAGCAGGCTAATGCATATAAGTGCCATAGCTACAATTTGAATCCGGATGCTGTGTACAAATCCAGTGGGTTTTTTTTAAACATAAACCACAATTATCACAGAAAAAAATAGATTATGATGACAATGTTATGACTATTATCTGGGTATAAATAAATATTTATACATACTCAAAACATGAAAGAGTGGGTTAATTCCTAAATTATTCTCCTTGCATTTGAAATTGAGTTTTCAATAAAATGCCTTTTTAAAAATTAGAAAGACATAATGTGGCATAATAATTTTTGGAAAAAATTCTTTTTTTTTTTGGAAACGCAATTATTTGGAATTTCCCAAACCTACAAGAGCCACATAAAGAAGAATTTTTAAGCCCTTCTTGTATGTTAATTTCTATTTTTTCACACTATAAGTAGAGAGAATCTAAATTGTAAATAAGCTTAAAATTTAAATTCTCTTGAAAGTATATTTTTATACAAATTTTAATAAGGGCATTACATCCTTATGTCAATTTTAGCCACTTATCATGGACTCAGTGAGTAAAATGCAGTGGAAAGAGTGATAGATTTAATGATTTTGAAAGCCCTTTCCAACTATAAGTTGTGATCCTTAAATATATTATAATTGTCTATGGGATAATTAGTGAGGAAAATGCCATTGCTAGTGTAACGATTCTTGGCATAGCCAAGGATATATATGTGTTGAGAATGGTGAGAATATAAATTTCTAGTCTTTGCCTCAACTGATACAGCCATTTTTGATTAGCAGACCCACTTTCTGATTCTAAAGGTCAAAAGTCAGCCAGAGTAAATTCCTGGGAGAAAAAGTACCAGGCCACTGATGCTGCAGTAGATTGTCTGGGAAAAGTAGGCAGGTTGCCTGCCACAGTTATAACAGCTGCACCAAAATGACAGCATGTAGCCCAATGTAGTTGTTAATTGTAGTCTTTACCCTGAGGCAGTTAGATGGACCAGGAGTCAGATATCAATTATGCAGACTCACAACCTTAGTGTCACCCTCAAATATTCACTTTCTTTTACCCCACAACCATACCCTGTCATTTCAACCTTTGTGAAACCTCTTATATAGGCCCTCTTCTCCCTTCTGACATAGCAGCTACCCTAGGGAAGGCACATATTTAGTCTTGGCTAGATTATTGCAATAACTTGTTGATTCATCTCCCTTTCTAAAGCTCACATACATGAGGCAGTTTTATTAAACATGACCTGAATTCATGATAATTCTGGAACAAGCAGGGTAGTTATGAAAGGGATAATACCTATTGTTTCCACTTAGAGAGGAAAACCTTCCAACAGTGGTCTGGGGTTTGAGCTTCCAGCTCTGACTTTTCTGCTATCATAATAAAGTATCCCTTTCTCCTATAATGGCTCCCATTGCACCCTTATGCTGCAAATAGACATCAGGTATCATAAAGAAGATTTGGCCACAAATGTTTAAGAGAAATCATATTAAAACTGTCAAACATTACCTTTAACATAATAAAATTTAAGAACACACATAATTAAGTATAATTTAAATCTGTTGTGGCCTAAGGTCCACCTTTTCAATCCTCTTTCAAACTGGTTTGTTTTGAACAGTATTCCTACTAATAGAAGGAGGATCTTTGATAAAATCACACAGTGACTTTAACCATTTGCTGCACCATTTAAAAGTTTTCTCTCATTGTTTAAAGAAAGAAATCTTTGAGGTCATAGATATCAGCTGTTTCTATGGTCTTCTTGTTGACAAGAGACAACTTCCACTTCTCCCTTCTTCTCCATCATTCTCCTACACATTCCCTCAAGCTCCAGCCAAAACTGTGCTTCAAAAACTCCACATCCTATCCCTATCCCAAACCCTATACCAGGGATGATTTTGAATTAGTTTTCTCCATTCCCAAACTGAGAAGAACTATAAATCTCAGGCTTTTTTCTAACCATCCCATCCTTTGTAGAGGTGTGGTTGTTACAGTCATTTATGTATTATCTGTCTCATTAGACTGAGAACTCCTTGAGAAGGATGTATGTTTTTTCCCCTTACTTTGCATCCACCATGTTTAACACAATACCTGGTACATAGTATGTACTTAATAAATTTGAATTGACTGACTGGCTGATGAACTAAGAGAAGCAAAGGAGCAGGGGAATGCCTGGGAAAACAGTCCTGGAGCATCTTGAATACATGCATGGGGACTGAAAGATAGACAATAGAGAAACAATAGTACAGGAAAGGCCCCGGGCAGCATCCAGGGAAAGCAATGAATCAAAAGACCAGCAGACCAAAAGCTGTAGAGAATCCTGTACCAAAGACAGAGATGGAGAAGATGCTGGTTTTCAATGCATCTCAAATTGGTTATTCTTATATTTTAACTTCTCCTTCATTCACTTTCCTAAGAATCACAAATATTTTCCAAATCTTTGTTTCTTAACAGGCTGTGAATGTTTTTTTTTTCTTTTTTTTTTGCTTGTTAGTTTTAAAGCTACTTTCTCTGAGACAAATATGGTTAACTATTGCACTGCTGATCTGTGTGTTTCATTACTCCAAAGCAGCAAAGAAAGGAATGGCTGGAGGGAGGTGTTCAAAAGTAGAGATAGAGAGTTTTATGATTGTACTATGGAAATTCACTGAAGTCAATCATAGCTGGAGACTAGTACTGAACAAAAGGGCATTACTGATTATTTCAAACTTTCCCAGAGCAGGGACAAAATTGAGATTTAGATAATTTCTAAGCAATGAGTTTAATTGCTTTAGTTGGGGGAGACTGTGGCAGTTATGGTGGGTGAGATTTTAGACACTTCCTTTCCATTGACTTTACACTGCTGGTTTGAAAGCAAGACAGTTTTGTTTGTTTCTTTGTTTGTTTGTTTTATAACACATAATGACTAAAAGGCTAGGTACCATAAAGTTTTGTGACCATCAGGAATGAGTGAATAGTTATCCTCATTAGCATATCAACTTGCTGCCCCAAACCACTGCTACACAGGACACTTGATTTTTTGGAATAGCAGACATGGATAGACAGACATGAATTGATTACTTTGAAAAGTAAGATTTGGAGCTATGGTGAGGTATCCATATCCATTTACAAGTGTACTTTTTGTTGTATTGGTTGTTTGTTCAACTAAACTCTTTATCAGGTTCCTTTCATTTTTCAAGTAAACTTCCTTTTGTAAACCACCTAAAGGAATCATGTAGCACATGAGTATCACAAAGCAGTCAAATGGGAAAAGTCTAAAAACCCAATAATGACAAGAAGTAGTATATATTTGATGCCTCAATTACACTTTATAAGAGAATACTATATTTTATTTTTAAAATGGGAATTCAATCTTGAAATGTGACCAGAAATTTTAAGTTATTTGACACTTCAGAATTTTTGAAAGAGCACACGAGATGCTTTTCTTCTTACTGTAAATCCTACTAGGCTCAGAATTTACCATAGGGAGAATTATTTAATCCTAAGCTACTAGATACACTAATGAAAATATTGTTGGTTTTCTCAGGAGACATTGAAATACAATCTGTTAAGATATACACGGACATGGATTACTTTTTCAAAAGCTAGGATTCTAACTTTTTCTCTTTAATCATCAATGTTACATAAAAAAGCAGGGCCCTTGGTTTAAAGGAAATCTGTGAAGCTCATATATAAATATATGTGTTGATTATGTATATGCAAGCTGATCACCAGTTGATGTTGTTTTAGTTACAGTAACTCATGAAGACTCTCAACTAAAGATTGTAGTGATTATGACATGTATTAATGTAGGGGAGACCCATACCAACAGAATCATGAACACTCAAAATACTAAAATTCGTGTGCATTACAAATGATTGCCCAAACAAATAGCCACAGATTGACAATAGCCAGGTACTGGCTAAACCTACCTTACCTAAGTACTAGAATATTTTCTTTCAAATCTTGTTGATCAATTGAATTCAATTCATTAACAGTTATTAAGTGCCTCCTATACACCAAGCAACGTGTTCAGAGCTAGGGATACAGATAGCAAAAATAATGTTCTTGCACTAAAGAGCTTAAAACTCAATGGGAGACCATCTACAAAAGGATGCTGGCAAGTTGAAGGGGGTAGGGGATCAGAGAGTACTCAACATAGAAGCATTATGTTTGTGGAGTCTGTGGAATTGAAACCAAGCAAAGCTTCAGATTAGAAGTGAAGAGCTACCTGGAAAGGTTCAGGTACCAATCCTCTAAAAAGAAAGGCTTTTCAAGGATTTAGTGCTCTACTTCCACCCTCCAGTCTGAGGAGAAAGGCCACTGAGGGTGTTGAGAAGATGGATAGTCATAATGTTTGATGAAGAACCATTTCACATCAGAGAAAAATAAAACAATTGGGAAACTTGAAGAAATAAAAACTCTAGAAGTTATGGAGAAATAATGAAAAAAGCAGGAATAGCATTTCTAGAGCTCACATGATACAATAATCATCAGAATTCTTGAATTCTGAAAAAAATGTAAAAATATAATAGTAGGAAGAGATTAGATAAAGGAATCAAAAAAAAATTCAGTCATCCATTATATAATAAACCCCAAAACATAAGTAGGTTGTTAAGGAAATTCATTTATGTCAATAACCACAGTGGAAAATACAGCAGAAAAAGCAGTTTAACTAAAAATGGTTTAGAAAGGCATATAAATCACATCACATTACGTTCTGTATGGATGCTAGCAAAATATTAAACATTAGATTCTTTAAAAATAAAACAAAGGTAAACAGCTAACAGATATCTATCAAAACAATAGCTGGAGGAGAATTTATTCAACCACAAAAGGGTGAGAAGAGATCAGAAAAGGATGAAATAAATAATTCTGACTGAAATCACAAAGTCTGAACAAGAACAAAATAAATATTAGTATTATAAGAAGGGAAAGAGACAATTGTGGGAAATATTTACTTTAAATATTTCTAAGAAGGATCTGATATCCAAGATACATATTGAAAATAATCAACAACTGTATGAAAAATTACTCCAAATTATTGCAAAAGACATGCACATCAAAACAACTGTGAAGTTCAATCTTTTAACCAAAAATTTACCTAAGACCAAATATAGGAATAGTCAATGTTGAATGGATTGTGGTAAAAGAATGGGTTTTGAGTATGCATATTTGTGTGAATATGGATATACATATACTTAATACAAACATATATGCATGTTTAAACATGTGCATATGCATATATTATGGATAGGTATATATTCATATTAATGCATAACAAAAATATTACTGTATTTATATGTATGTATGTTCATACATGTGTATATACAGAAATAGATAAATGTATACATTTTGTATATTATATATGTGTGTTGTGTGTGTGTATATATATATATATATATATATGCATCTATATGCTATATTTATACCTATGTGCACTTGTATATACACATACACATTTTTGTGTAGACATACATATGTGTTTGTGTGTAGGCTTTTGTGTGTATATTGAGTCCCCCTGAGAGGATATTAGATCTTATGCAGAGATATATCCTGGGGCAGAGTCATAGTAACTCTGTGTTACTGAAAGGGTTGTCTCTACTCCAGGTACTTTTGTATTTTTGACCCATTTACCACCCCTTACATCTATACTACATCCCTCATATTACCTCACTATGTTTTCTCATTTGGAGATTATGTGTATACTGAGAATTGTAGCATCTACTCATGCTCATTCTTCTTCAAATACTGTTGTAATTGTGAGCAAAGCATTGGACCATGAAACTACATAAAATTTCAGATGTAACATGGTAGATTCTTCTGGATCTGGTCATTGCTTTCTGTACACTCCTACAAATTAATGTGCCAGATTATCCTATCTTTGAGGCCACATTGATGCATATTCCTGCTATGTTTATATCAAGAGCCTCTGACTCAAGTCTTTGATCTCTTTATAGATTTAATCAGTAAAATTATAATTCTGACAACAACCACCATTCATTCCTCTCACACAGTAAATCTGCTTTTGACACATGAGGCACAAATATCCAGGAGCTGGATACTTCATCTACTATACTAAGTTCACTGGCTAGAAATTGACAAATATACCTAACAGCCACAAGTGACTTGCCTTCCTTTCACAGCTCTCATGTATACTTTTGAATTTTGTTAGCTTTATTTTACACACATGCACACACACAGAAACACACACACACACACACACACACACACTTGTTTTGTACATTTTTTTAAAGTAGGATATTGGCAAAGGAGTTGGAGAAATGGAAAAACAAGTTGCTTTCATAGAGACAAAGAATAACAGTTTTGTTATCACAATAACTTAAAAGTGAGACTGATCACATAGTGATTTTTCTATGGTCTTCGATCTTTTTCAGGTAATAAGCCATAACAGCTACTAGAGTGTGAGAAGCAACATGAAACAGTGAACAGAATCCTATGCTGCTCCAACTGCTAGTGCTTTTCCATTGGGATTTACAGTTAGGTAGAGCAACAGACAGAGTGCCCATCCTGGAGTCAGGAAGATTCATCTTCCCAAGTTTAAATCTGGCTTCAGGTATTTACTAACTCTGTGACCCTAGGAAAGTCACTTACTCCTGTTTGACTCAGTTTCCTCACCTGTAAAATGAGCTGGAGAAAGAAATGGCAAACCGTTCTGTTATCTTTGCCAAAAAACCCCAAATAGGGTCACAAAGAGTTGAACATGACTGAAAAATATCTGCACAACAACCTCTAATTACCTCCACCACAGAACAGTCATTGTCTTGCCCCTACTCAAATCTTACCCCAACTCTCTCCACCTCTTACTAGAGAAGAGAGTCTGGGGATGCTGCAGAATCAGTCTCAGTTCTCTGGGAGAATTGAACCTGATTGCATGTGACTTCTTGAAAAGCCACTCTTCTTGCAATGAAAGTGAAGTCTAGGTTATTTGCCAGAGGTGTTAGATCCCAAGGTTCATGTGTACCCCAGCCCAGCTCTTCCTTACTCCTAATTCTACTGATGGCTTCCTGAATCCCTACAGTCTTTCTCTCTGCCCCAAAAGCCTTGTGTCCTAAGGTCTAAGATCTCTGTCAGTTTGGCTTTTCCTTATCAAACAGAATTCTTACACATTAATTTGGAGGTAAGACTAATAACACATTTATGTAAAGTGTACCTATTTGCAAAGTAATTTTCTTACATGCTATGAGGTTATTATGTGAATAGTGCAAGCATTTGTTATGTTCTTTTTATGGACGAAGAATTGAAAATCTGTAGAGATTATAGGGATTCTACTTGGTCACAGAGTTACGGAATAATGGAATCAGGTTCGGAACTCACATGCCCTGAAACCCGCTTCAGGTTCACAATAACCTCTCTGTTTTGAATCATGATGAATCAGACACCTATCTTTTCCATATCCTCCTGCCATGTACAGTTCAACAAATGAATTGTATCATATACATTATTCCAGATACAGCATAGGTTCCTAAGTGTGTCATTAAAGCATGAAGGACAAGTTATTTTCTTTTTAAATTTCATTCATATGATTTCCTTTCCCAAATGCCAACGTACATTTATAGACTTGTCAGTTTGTCTAAAGTGCAACTCAAAGGAATCAGACTCTCTACACTGTTCCCATTTTAATTATCCCAACTTTCGGAGAAGAAAAATTAGAATGAAGGTAAGGTAAAAGGCCCCTTAGGAATTTTGTTTTACTTTAACAGCAATAAAGGTTGTGCGTAGGAACAATAGGAAAGTACTAATTTTCTTTTAGTGACTTTTCATCTAATTATATGTTCTTATATCCTGAGTTGAAGTTGAATAGCATTTAACTTGTTAAAGAAAATCACAATCACATGTTTTCTTTGAATTTCTTTAATGTGCCTCATTGACAATTTATAAAATTCACTTCTATCTTGATGAAAATACATATAAAAATGTTCAATAAAATAAGGCTACAATAGGAGAAAAGAACACAGTCTGGAGGGAAATAGAGAATTAATGAAATCATAAAATGAATACTGAGAAGCTAATGCCATAAAATGGAGCACATTAGGTAGGCATTGTAAGGTCAAGGGAAGCAAACAGGGATTGGGGACCAGGCAAGGAGTCAGACCTGGAAATGTCAAGGTCAAAGAGGAGAACACAAATAATAGAAGACATAGAAGACAGTGAGACAGGAACATACTAGATAAGCAGGCAGGAAGAACTAAGGGTCTTGCCAACAGAGGTCTAAAATAAGGAAGGGACCATGTAATAGGGGGAAAAAATATCTAAGCAAAACAAGGAAGTAGACTTCTGGAATAGAATATCATTAGCTTCCCATTTAATTCAGGGCCAGAGCTGTCCTTTGTATGGCTGAAAGTGATGGCACAGTTTATAAGTGACAGTATCAAACAAGAATATGGGATTGAGAGATTAGGAAACTACACAGTTTCTGGAGAAACAGGACCGGGAGAGCTTCCATATGTCTTAAGATGTTTCCTTTAAGTTGTCTTTTACTTTCATCACCTCACAATCATTAATATTGTGCATATGGCTTAGGAGGGAAGGAAGAAGAAAACATATCTAACAAATTGATATTTGAAGATTAATATTAATATGCAGTTAGTTAGCACATAAAGGCAAGCAGAAAATAAGATTTCTGTCCATATAGATTGACTTCAGAATAGTTTTTAAAAAGGAAACGTTTTCATTTCTCATAGCAGTTAACTGATTATATACACACATTTACATGCATGTATATATCTATATATGTGTGTGTGTATATGTGTATAACTATACATATTTATGTCTATATGTGAATATAGTTATATGTACGAATATGATTTATCATGGCTTTTGCTCACAATGACCCTGCTGTGCAGATTATTAACACTATTTTTCACAAGAAGACACTGAGGCTTAGAGAGTTGAAGTGGATTTCCAAGGGACATATTTCGATTCTATTAATTAAGGAATTATTCATCGTATTCTTTGTGTAATGGAATTAAATAGAAAAGTTAGAACTGTAACTCATCACTTACTCCATTTAGTATTCTTTCCATTACTTTATATTGCTTCTCTCAATTTGACATATAACCTCTCTCTCTCTCTCTCTCTCCAGATATATATATATATGCGTTTCTGTGTGTGTATACACACATACATATATGTATATATACATATATACACACATCTATATATACATGTATATATGTATATATATATACATGTGTGTGTGTATATATATATATATATATATATATATATATTCTGATTGACTCCTCAAAGTATGAAGACACCTAACATCAATATCTAAGAGACTAAAAATGTCAATCTGAATCATCACTGATTTTTTCATTGATCCCCACTGAGAAATTTATTTACATGTATATATTTAGCCATGTGAGAAAAATATGCTCACATTGGATGATTAAATATAGCTTGTGGAAGGCATGAATAGTCATCTCTGGAATACGAGGCACTGCATTTCATGGTAGACTACATATTTACACCTTGAGAGGGGCAAAAGAAATGATGTTGATTGATATTTATCATTCACAAACTTATTTCTATGAAGACTAATGTATTGGAATTCTACATATCTACCCCTAATTGAAAATAAGTCTATGAGATCTGTCAGTCTGATTCAAAACAAGCAAAGCTTCCCTTTTTACTAACCCTTAGTTTATACTAGATAATTTGACTCTTTCCAACCAATTGTTAATTACACATAAGACCATTAGAAAAGGTGAATAGCTAATAAATCCATTTATCCAAGAAAAGAACGAGTCAAAATTAAACTTATGCAGGTTACAATGCATCAGAAACTATATGCATAGAAAAGCTCTTTAGATAGGAATGAGGTAAGATCTGAGATTAACAAATTGAATGTCACTGAAGCAGCTAGGTGGCTTTGTAAACAGCGCTGTTTCACTCCATTTCCTCATATGTTACATGAACTGGAGAAGAAAATGACAAGCCACTCTTGTATCTTTTGCCAAGAAATCCCCAAATTAGCTCAGAAAAAAGTTGGTCACAACTGAAAAATAACTGAACAGTAATGAAAGCATCTTACCTAAGGGGAAATTCTCTCTCTGAAGTCTCTAGGAAGGCCAACTGGAAGACAAGGACAGTTTGAGTAGCTATCTCTTCACAAAGTCTACAAATTCCAAAGTTTGTTTTTTTTTCCATGTGTTCCGCATGAAAATTGTTTCCAACCACTCATGTTTCTCTCCCTTTTAAACGCTGGCACAAATTTTGCCTATCATGGAGATCTATGGTGTCAGTTCAGCATTGTTCAGTGATTCAGTCATGTTCTGTTCTTAGTGACCCAGTTCTGACGTTTTCTGGGCAAAGATAATAGAATGATTTACCATTTCCTTCTCCAATGATTTAAGGTGAAGAGAGGTCAAATAGCTTGCCAGGGGCACACAGCTAGTAATTGTTTCAGGCCAGATTTAAACTAAGGTCTTCTTAACTCTAGACCGAGTGCTCTATGAAATAAGTAATGTAGTTGTCTTTATTCAATTAAGCATACTTCCAATCAATTAACATCAAATCTTCCTAACACAACAGCATACAAAATACCATGGGCTGGTTGAAAGTTTGATCGCACATATTGTTGATAACAGAAAGGGGAAGAGCACATTGTTCTATTTTTATTTTTGTTATCCATTCTTGTTTCACCTAGTAGTGACCTCTTCTCTCCAGGTTTTCTATTCCCTCATTTTATTTATATCCAATAAGACAACAAAACATACTAAAACAAAAAGACACAAATTTAACACATTCATACTCAGCCATGTATTAGTGGAATAATAACATATTAGCAATACATACAATTATTTTCGTTTTAAAAGTAACTAAAGCTAAAATGGTGGGAGTTAGGAACCGAGAAACTGGTTACTCAAACAATTTAGGTGCAGTACTTAGGGAGTGAGTGCCTTTCCTAAACTTTTGATATCCTACCATATGAGTAGTAATCCATTTTTGCCAAACTTAATGCATGCCTTGAACAAAAAAGCAACACAATTTTATTATTCTTGAATTGTTTATTTAATTTGAGCTTTCAATATTCACTTCCACAAGATTTTAAGCTCCAAATTTTCTCCCCATCTCTCCCCTCCTCCCACTCCAAGGTGGCATGCATTCTGAATACCCTTTCCTCTGATCTTCCCTCCCTTCTACTACTCCTCCTTCTCTTATCCACTTTCCCTTCCATTTTCCTGTAGGAAAGGATAGATTTCTACGCTCTATTGCCTCTATATATTATTTCCCATTTGCATGGTAAAATGATTTTTAACATTTGTCTTTAAAACTTTGGGTTGACAACTCTCTCCCTTCTTCCCTCCCCATGAACCCTTAAGGACAAGGTAAGCAACTTGATACAGGTTATACATGTGGAGCCATGCAAAACACTTCCATAATAGTCATGGTGTGAAAAACTAAATATATTTCTGTCTAACGTATCCTGCCCCCAATTTATTCTATTCTTTTCTTTGACTCGGTCCCTCCTCAAAAATGTTTGATTCTGATTACCCTTCCCCCAATCTGCTCTCCCTTCTATCATCAAAGGTAAGATGGATTTCAATATCCAACTGAGTGTGTATGTTATTCCATCATTAAGCCAAATCTGAGGAGTGTAACATTCATTCATTTCCTCTCACCTCCCCACATTCCTCTTTGCGGTAAAAGCTTTTTCTTCCCTCTTTTGTGTGAGATAATTTGTACCCTTCTACCTATCCGTTTCTCCTTCTCCCAGTACAATCCTATCTCACTCCTATCTCACTCCTTAATTTTATTTTTTAGATATCCTTTCATATTCAACTCACCCTGTTCCCTCTGTCTATACAAATATACATAAATACATGTGCACATGCATGCGCGCACACACACACACACACACACACACATACATATATATACATACATACATATTTTTTTTCCTCCAACTACCTTAATACTGAGAAAGGTATCATGAGTTACAAATATCATCTTTACATGTAGGAATATAAACCGTTCAACTTTAATAAGTCTCTAATGATTTCTCTTCCCTGTTTATTTCTTCATGCTTCACTTGAGTCTCATATTTGAAAGTCAAATTTTATATTCAGCTCTGTTCTTTTCATCAAGAATGCTTTAAAGTCCCCTATTTCACTGAATGACCATTTTTCCCCTGAAGGATTATACTCAGTTTTGCTGTGTAGGTGATTCTTGGTTTTAATCCTAGCTCCTGGGACCTCCAGAATATCATATTCGAGGCCCTCCAGTCACTTAATGTAGGAGCTAATAAACCTTGTGTTATCCTGATTGTGTTTCCATAACACTTGTATTGCTTTTTTCTGGTTGTTTGCAATATTTTCTCCTTGACCTGGGAATTATGGAATTTGGATACAATATGCCTAGGAGTTTTCCTTTGGGGACCTCTTTCAGGAGGTGAGTTGTAGATTCTTTCCATTTCTATTTTCCTCTCTGGTTCTAAAATATCAAGGAAGTTTTCCCTGATGATTTCTTGAAAGATGATGTCTAGGCTCTTATTTTTGATAATGGCTTTCAGGTAGTCCAATAATTTTTAAATTCTCTCTCCTGGATATATTTTCCAGGTCAGTTGTTTTTCCAATGAGTATTTCACATTGTCTTCTGTTTTTTCATTCTTTTGGTTTTATTTTATAATTTCTTGATTTTTCATAAAGTCACTAGCTTCCATTTGTTCCATTCTAATTTTTAAGGAAGTATTTTCTTCCACTTGGTCAATTCTGCTTTTTAAGACATTCTTCTCCTGACAGGCTTTTTGGACCTCTTTTGCCATTTGGGTTAGGCTATTTTTAAGGGGTTATTTTCTTCAGTTTGTTTTTGGGTTTCCTTTAGCAAGCTGTTGAATTATTTTTCATGATTTTCTTGCATCACTCTCACTTCTCTTCCCAGTTTTTCCTCTACTTCTCTTATCTGCTCTTCAAAATCCTTTTTGAGCTCTTCCATGACCTGGGATGATTCATCTTTTTTCTTGGAGGCTTTAGACATAGAAGCTTTGACTTTGTTGTCTTCTTCTGGTTGTATGTTTTATATTCTTTGTCACCAAAGAAAGATTCTATGTTCTGAAATTTTTGTGCTGGTTGCTCTTGATCCCAGCCAATTACTTGAATTTTAAACTCTTTGTTAAGGTAAGGGTCTGCTTCCAATGTGCAGAATGTACTGTCCCAAGTTTCAGGTGTGTTCTGCAGCTGTTTTCAGAGATCTTCCTATTGACCTATATATTTTCAGTTCTTACAAGGAGGTATGACCTAAGGAGAGGTGTTTACTCCTCTCCTGGCCTGTGCCTTGGTCTGTGAGTGACCACAAGCTCTTTTTTTGCTCTGGAAATGAAGGGAGGGTTCTTCTCCCTGCTGCCACAAGCTCCATCACACCATGGCTCCTCCTTGCCCCAGGATTACCACCCAGACCACTTCATCCCCCCACCACCTTTGGGCAAAAAGCTCCAGAAGCAGCCACCACCTCACAGCTACACCAGGACTGAGGCCAGACTTTGCTTCTCATATTGTGGTACAACAGACCTTTCCTACTTACCCTCTAAGTTGTCTTTGGTGTTTGTGGGTTGAGAAGTATCAAAACTGCTACAACTGTTAGTGATTCAGTCCCCTGAGGCCTGCTCCAGGTTTCTTGAGTTCTGGTCTTTGCCTCCTGGACCCATGCTGAACTGTGTTCCTCTTCCAGCCTGCTGCAACTGACCTTTCCCTTTGACTATCCAGGTGTCTTGGGCAGGAAATTTGTTTCATTCTGTCTTTTTATTGGTTCTGTTGCTCTAGAATTTCTTTAGAGCCATTTTATAAGTATTTGGAGAAGTTTGTGGGAGAACTGAAGCAAGACACTGCTTTTCCTCTTCCATCTTGTCTTTGCCCCTCTAAAATTTTCATTTTTTAATCTAAATTTATTTTTAGTTTTCAATATTTACTCCCACAAGATTTTGAGTTCCAAATTTTCATCCCATCTCACCCCTCCCCCACCCCAAGATGGCATGCATTCTGAATATCCCTTCCCCTACTCTGTCCTCTCTTCTATCTCTCTTCCCCTTCTAGTATCTCCCTTCCCCTTCTATTTTACTGTAGGGCAGGATGGACTTATGTACCCCATTTCTTGTATTTCTTATTTGCCAATAGCATGTGAAAACATTTTTTAAACCTATGTATTTAAAACTTTAGGTTTCAAATTTTCTTCCTTTATCCCTCCCCACCCACCTTCATTGAAAAGGCAAGCAAATCATTATAGGTTATACATGTGCATTTATGCAAAACACTTCCATAGTAGACATGTTGTGAAAAACTAACTCTATTTCCCATAATTCAATCCTGCCTTCCCATTTATTCTATTCTTTCTTTTGGCCCTGTCCCTCTTCAGAAGTATTTGCTTTTGATTATCCCCTTTCCCAAATCTAGCCTCCGCTATATCATCCACCTTCTCTCTTGTTCCCTTCTCCCCCTATTTTCAGGTAGGCTAAGACACATTTCCATACCCAATTTAATGTGTATGTTATTCCCTCCTTAAGGCAAATCCTACAAGAATAAGATTCACTCATTCCCTCTCACCTTCCTCCGTTTCCCCTCCACTGTAAGAGAATTTTATTTTCTGTTTTCTTTTTTTGTGAGATAATTTACCCCATTCTACCTCTCCCTTTCTTCTTCTTCTAGTATAATCCTCTTTCATCTCTTACTTTTATTCTCCAGATATAACCCCTTAATCTTCAACTCACCCTGTGTCCTCTATCTATCTATCTATCTATCCATACATCTAATTGTGTTTTTCTTCCAACTACCCTAATACTGACAAAAGTCTCATGAGTTATAAATATCATCTTGCAGGAATGTAAACAGTTCAAACTTAATAAATCTCTACTGGTTTCTTTTTCCTGTTTACCTGTCCATGTTCCACTTGAGTCTTGTATTTAAATGTCAAATTTTCTATTCAGCTCTGGTCTTTTCATCAAGAATGCTTGAAAGTCCTCTATTTCACTGAATGATCATTTTTTTGTCCTGGAGGGTTATACTCAGTTTTGCTGGGTAAGTGATTCTTCGTTGTAATCCTATCTCCTTTGCCCTCTGGATATTATATTCCATGCCCTGCGTCCTTTAATATAGAAGCTGCTAAATCTTGTGTTATCCTGATGTCTTTCCACAGTACTTGAATCGTTTCTTTCTGGCAGCTTGCAATACTTTCTCCTTGACCTGGGAACTCTGGAATTTGGCTACAGTATTCCTAGGAGTTTTCCTTTGGGGATCTCTTTCAGGAGATCAGTGGATTCTTTCAATTTCTATCTTGCCCTCTGGTTGTAATATATCAGAGTTTTCCTAGATGATTTCTTGAAAGATGATGTCTAGGCTCTTTTTTTGATCATGGCTTTCAGATAGTCCAATAATTTTTAAATTCTCTCTCCTGGATCTATTTTCCAGGTCAGTTGTTTTTCCAATGAGATATTTCACATTGTTTTCTAATTTTTCATTCTTTTGGATTTGTTCTACTGTGTTGTGATTTCTCATAAAGTCACTATCTTCCAATTGCTCTATTCTAATTTTTAAGGAAGTATTTTCTTCAGTAATCTTTTGGACTTCCTTTTCCATTTGGCCAATTTTTCTTTTTAGGGCATTTTTCTCCTCATTGGCTTTTTGGACCTCTTTTGCCATTTGGGTTAGGCTATTTTTTAAGGTGTTATTTTCTTCAGTATTTTTTTGGGTCTCCTTTAGCAAGCTGTTGACTTGTTTTTCATGATTTTCTTGCATCACTCTCAGTTTTTCCTCTACTTCCCTTACTTGCTTCTCAAAATCCCTTTTGAGCTCTTCCAAGGCCTGGGACTGATTCATATTTTTCTTGGAGGCTTTGGATGTAGGAGCTTTGACTTTGTTGTCTTCTTCTCATTGTATATTTTGATCTTCTTTTTCAAAAAAAGTAAGATAATATAGTCTGACTCTTTTTGCACTTCTTGCTCATGATCGTTGCCAATTACTTGAGTTTTAACTCTTTGTTAAGGTACGACTCTGCTTGCAATGTGAAGAATGTACTGTCCCAAGTTTTGGGGGTTTATACAGCTGCTTTCAGAGATACGTGTAGGGAACTGTAAATTTTCAGTTCTTCCAAGGTGGTATGATAAGGGGTGGAGTGTTTACTCCTTTCCTGGCCTGTGACTACAAATACTCCTTTGTGTCCTGGAACTGTGAGGAGGGTTTCCTCTGTACAGCCAGTACAAGCTCCACCAAGCCAGGCCTCCTCCTCACCCCAGGACCGCTGCCCAGAACTGTGACCCAGATCCAAGAGATGGCAAAGCAAGAGATTCCTGCCTCAGCACTGGCAAAGAGATACCTGCAATAACTCTCTGATCAGCCACTGGATTACCCCTCATTCCATGGGCTGGAAGCTCAGGAGGCAGCTGCCCCTGTAGGGCCACTATCTTGGGGAACGGAGCTGAAGCCCTGCATTCCTCTCTCAGCACCATAGAAACAGACTTTTCCCACTGACCTCCTAAGTTGTCTTTGGCATTAGAGGATTGAGGATTCTGGAAAGCATCACAGCTGCCCAGGTTCATTCCTCTGAGGCCTGCTTCAGGTTCACTGTTGCCTGAGCGCTCACTCCAAACTGCACTCTTCTCCCAACCTGTTATGATATACCTTTCTGATCAATCATCAAGGTTGTATTGGGCTGGAAATTTGTTTCACTCTGTATTTTTGTGGGTTCTGCTTCTTTAGAATTCTTTTAGAGCCATTTTTTATTAGTATTTGGAGTGGTTTTGGGGGAGAGCTCAAGCAAGTCACTGCTTTCACTCTGCCATCTTGCTCTGCCCACCCTCTATAATTTTCAAAAAAGATAAGTGTTCCCTTTCTTGGAACATATGTGATTCTGGAAACAGAAGATTTACAGAATTTAATTTTTAAAATTGACTTTAGTGGTCACCTATTACAGCTCATACCTGAAAAATAATCACTTCTGAAACATAAACAACAAGTGGTCATTTAGCCTTTAGTTAGTCAATCAACATACATTAACTAAAGTCTTAATTTATACCATGCATTGTGCTAAATCTCAGGGACACAAAGGGAAAAAATGTGGTTCCTATCCTCATGAAGCTTACATTTTAGTGGGATAGACAATATGGAAAATAATAGTACATACAAGATACAACTTACAAATTGCAGGCAAATTCAGAGGGAAGGCACTAATAATAGTGAAAATAGAGAAGATGGGAAAGGCCTCTTGCAGAAGATACAGCTTGAGGGAGATGGAACACAGTCTAAAAAGAACATTGAGATAGCCGTTCCCACTATATTATAAAATATGCAGATGAGAATAAAGTGTAAGTTGATGAGAAAGTAGGAAGGAACCAAATTGTGGTTGGCTTTAAAAATGAAACAGTGGTTTATATGTGATTCTTGAGTTACTAGGAAGCTCCTGGAATTTGTTGAGTTGGAGAGTGACATGTTCAGATTTGCACTTTAGAAAGATTACATTGGTTCATAAGTGGCAAACCGATGGGAATAATGAAAGACTAGAGGCAGGGATACAAATATGAAGGTATTGAAATATTCCAGGTACAATGTGATGAGATTCTATACCAAGGTGAGTGTGTGTGTGTGTGTGTGTGTGTGTGTGTGTGTTGTGTGTGTGTAATGTTTTTAAGGTAAAACTAACAAGATTTGGCAACAAATTGTATATGTGGAGTGACTCTTACTTAGAAGTTAAGGATGAAACTAAAATTGTGAGCTTGAGTGACTAAGGGAATTCTGGTACTGTTGGCAGTAATAGGGCAGTCCATAAGAGAGGAGTACTTAGTGTAGCTGGTGGTTGAATAATGTGTCCTATTTCAGATATGTTGGAATCAAGAAGCCCACATAACATCTAATTTGAGATGCACAAGATACAGTTTGTGATGTGAGACTAAAGCTCAGGGGAGAAGTTATGACTGAATAAATTGATCTGAAAATCCCAAGTATAGATGTTATCATTGATCCCATGGAAGTCAAGTATAGATGTTATCATTGATCCCATGGAAGTCAAGTATAGATGTTATCATTGATCCCATGGAAGTCAATAAGTTAAGTTGATATTGCATAGCAATAAATAGAGAAGAGGTGCTATTAGTATGAACCCTGGGGGACAGCCACAATTAGGGACTGTGACCTGGATGAACATGGAGCAAACGAGACTGGGAAGTAGCTAAATACATAAGAGAATCAGAAGATAACCTACTCACAACATGTAGAGAGGAGAGAGCATTTAGATGGTGGTATTGATCAGAAGTCTCAAATGTTGTACAGAAGCTGAGAAAGGTAAAGATTAAGAAATGAACATAAATTTGGCAATTGAAAGATCATTGGTATTTTTGGAAAGATAAGGTTCAATTTAATGCCCTCCTGATTCCAGAGGATTTAGAATTGAGTAGAGAAGAAGAAATAAAAGAAATAATTACAGATGGTTTTCTCAAGGAGCTTAGCCCATTAGAAAATGAGAGACATAGGATGATGATTGAAGAAGGAGATGATTGAAGAAGTTTTGTTTTGTTTTAAGCATCATAGAGATGTTGTATATGTTTGTTGATATCAGGAAAATAAAGAGTATAGAGACATTGAAGATTAATGAAAGAATGGTTATAATGGATTTGGTAGTGTGCTGGGAAATATGAGACAGCTTGAAATCAAAGGTGCATGGAGAAAATTTTGCCTTGGCAAGAGAAATGGATACTTATTCATGTGAAACAGGAATTAATGAGGAGATGGTAGGGTTATATGACTGAATAATATGACAGGAAAAGGAGGTAAAAGGAGTAGCCTACAACAAATTACCTGTTTTGTTTTTTTTTTTTTTGTTTTGTTTGTTTGTTTGTTTGTTTGTTTGTTTAGTGAAAAATGAGGCAAAATCCTCAGCTGAAGTGGCAGGAAGAGGGGGCTTCAATGGGAGGTTTGAGAAGATATGAAAAAGTTTCAAATAGCTTCTGTGGTGAATTGGATAGGAAATCAACTAGGGAGGTGAAAAGTGATTGCCTTGCTTTAGCAAGGACTTTGTTGGGATTACATAACACAAATTTGTAGTAGACCAACTTACCAGAATTTCATGATTTTCTCTCATTCTATTCAGTAGTACATGAATAGAAGAGAAACCAGCAGAAGTTGGGAGATTTAAGGATGATGTCTGTGGTAAGAATGATAGGACAAAGTAATGGGGAGTGGAATGATAAGACCTCCACTTAGAGTATACCTATATCTTCTGAGTTTATTCCCCTTTAGAATAGCTCCAATTGTTTGAGAGTTCTGCTCCATGGGTCCAAACATATCAAATCTTATCACTCTTTGACATAACATTCATTTATTTTTTCCCAGTCCAGTTCTATTTTTATTTATTTTTGTTTTTATTAATTTATTTTGATTTATCAACAATTACTTCCACATGATTTTGAGTTTAAAATTTTTCTCTCCCTTCCTCCCCACCATCCTCCCCAAGATGGCACAAAATCTGATGTAGGCTATACATGTACATTCCTATTAAATATATTTTCACATTTGTGATGTTGGAAGTAAGAATTAGAACCAATAGGGGGAACCACCAGAAAGAGGAATAAAAGAAGAGAAATAAAACAGCACATAGTATGCTTTAATCTGCATTCCAACTCCATAGTTCATTCTTTGGATACAGATAGCATTTTCCATCATTAGGCCTTTGGAGATGTCTTAGATCCTCGTATTGCTGGAAAGGTTTAAGTTTATCAATATTAGTCATTGCACAACATGGCTGTTATTGTGTACAATGTTCTCTTGGTTCTGCTCACTTTACTCAACATTAGACCACACGCGTCTTTCCAGGTTTTTCTGAAGCCAGCCTGTTCATCATTTCTTATAGCACAGTAGTATTTCATTACATTCATATACCACAACCTATTCAGCCATTCCCCACTTGATGGGCGCCGTCTCAATTTCCAGTTCTTTGTCACCCCAAAAAGAGCTGTTATAAATATTTTTGTATGTATGGGTCCTTCTCCCATTTGTATGATCTCTTTGGGATATAGCCCTAGAAGTGCTATTGCTCAGTCAAAGGGTATGCACATTTTGATAGCCCTTTGGGCATAGTTCCATATTACTCTCCAAAATGTTTGGATTATTTCACATCTCCATTAACAATGCATTAGTGTTCCAATTTTCCCACATCTTATCCAACATTTAGCATTTTCTTCCATAATAGTCATTTCAACACTTGCACATAGCTATCACACCCTCTCTGATTCAACTCTTCTTTATGCTAAAAATCTTTAAATACTTCAACTGATTATCATATTATGTGACTCAAAGTCTTTTAGTACTCTATTTGTCCTACTTTGGTTGCTCTCCACATAACCAATGTCCTTCTCAAATGAAGGTACCAATGACTGAATATACTACTCTAGATGTGGTCTGACCAAATCAATCAGAGGAAATATCACCTCCATGTTGCCAAAAATTGTTCCTCTCTTACTTCTACCCAAGATAACATTAGGGTTTTTTTTTTAGCTGATATGTTATAGCTAACTTGTAATAACTCTAGGCATCTAAAAAAGATCCATATTATTTCTAGACAAAATGTTGTTTGGCCATGTTTTCTCCATATTGGATTTGTTTTGTTTGTTTGTTTGTTTGTTTGTTTTTTAGTTTTGAGCCAAAGGGTAAAAACCTTACATTAATTCTTATCAACTTTTCATTTTCTTGAATCCAAACTAATATTTTAGCCTATCATGATCTATTTCTTTTTGGTTCCTGACATGGAATGATGGGAATAAAATGGGATACAGAGAATTATAATATATTACATTATGTTATGTTATGTTATGTTATGTTATGTTATGTTGTGTTATGTTACATTATAACAAACATAACGTAACATAACATAATATAGTATATACTATAGTATAGTATAGTATAGTATAGTATAGTATAGTATAGTATAGTATAGTATAGTATAGTAGAATATAGTAGAATGTAATATAACATAATATAATATAATATAATATAATATAATATAATATAATATAATATAATATAATATAATATAATATAATATAATATAATAATATAATATAATATAATGTAATATAATGTAATATAATGTAATATAATGTAATATAATGTAATATAATGTAATATAATGTAATATAATACAATATAATACAATATAATACAATATAAAACAATATAATATAATATAATATAATATAATATAATATAATATAATATAATATAATATAATATAATATAATATAATATAATATAATATAATATAATATAATATAATATAATATGTTAATTATGTATAAATATATAGATACATGTATAAGTATATGTGTATATATATTTATGTATGTGCACATGTGTGTGTGTGCATGTATAAATATATAGATACATGTATAAGTATATGTGTATATATATTTATGTATGTGCACATGTGTGTGTGTGCATCCAAAACCAAATAACCAAATAGAAGTAACAGAAAGTAATTCCTCCTATATGACCACCAGCTATAAAAAATAACCATCTTCTCTGACACCTTTGTTATTTTGTTCTGTTCTTTCCTTTTGTTTTTATTACACATTTTTGTATTAAATTAATTCATTTTTTTCATCCCTGTGGAGAACTGTAAGCTCCATGAGGGCAGAAACCATGCCTCCTCCAACAAGTTTTATTGTTATTCAGTCATTTCCCTTGTATCCAACTCTTCATGACCCTATTTTGGGTTTTCTTGGCAAAAATATTTCACCATTTCTTTCTCCAGCTCATTTTACATATGAGGAAAGTGAGGCAAACAAGGTTGAGTGACTTGCCCAGGGTTACACACAGCTAAGAAGTGTCTGAGGTCAGATTTGAACTCATGAATATGAGTCTTCTTAATTTTAAACCCCGCATGCTATCACTGAGTTACCTAGCTGCCCTTTCCCAGACAGGTAGCATAGTGTAATGTATGGAGCCTTGGACTTGAAGTCAAGAAGCCCTATGTTCATATCCTGGCTTCAGATTTTTATTAGCTATGTGACCCTTGGTAAGTTTTGTGTCTACTCTGTGTCTCAATTTCATCATTTGTAAAATGAGAAATTCCATGTGATAACTTCTAGGTTCTCTTTGCAACTATAAACCTGTAATTTTACAACCTAAACTTTATATTGTTCCCCAGTGCTTAACACAGTGTTCTGCATACATTGTATACTTGATCAGTGTTAGCTTAATGAGAGATTAAACTGACACGACATATTTCAATAAACAGGGATTTCATCAAAATGGGAATCTCCCAGTGTGGGAACTTGCTACACTAATACAAAGCTAAATTAATTTACGATTGATTAAATGGGTGCCACAGATTTGAATAAGGCACAAAGGTTTCAATGATTTGCACTCGGTTACACACCTGATAAGAGGCAGGATCTTAATCTAAGTATTTCCTACTAAAAATCTAATACTATATTCATTTACACTTCCTTAGGACTTAATAGAAGAGAAAAACCTAGGGAAAAATTTTTCAGTATGTACTTGAGAAACTACTGTACTTCTGACAAGGGTCTCTATCTATTTGTGGACTTTTTAATACTAATGTTAAGAATGAGAAAATTCCTATATTTCTGTTACTTGCAAGAAATAATTAAGTAATTGAAAATAAGTTGTCTTCTTGATTCTATGTTGAAAAACAAAAAATTATTTTTACTTCTGTATATCACCTTCCTCCCCTTCTATAGGAAGAGTAAAAGAGAGAAGTATCTAGTCTATATCTTCTCCAAAAAAGTGTATTTACTAGACAAGTCTCATTACTTCACTAGGACAAAGATTTCTGAAAATAATTATCTGATCTCTCCTAGGCCTTCTGTGACATCTTGTAACAAACAAACAAACCCTTGGAAAATTCTGGGAAGGACAAGTAAGTAACAACTAGGACAAAAATCTGAATTTAAATAATTTCTAGAGCAGTAGGACCCATTCAGGTATAGAATTATCTCCACAATACATATTTATGTGAGAAGTTCAATGATGTGTACATTGTATTTCTTTAAAAAAAGGTTCACTGTTTGATAAAATAAGGAGATATGTAAAAATACATCTAGAATTCTAACAAGGAAGCTTGGCAGTTTCAAGTTTTAGACTGTACTCATATCCCAAATGGTACAATAAAGAAAGTTGAAGGTCCAAAATTAAGTAGAGAAGATGAAAAAAAAATCTAAATTTAACTGGCTTTTGTCCCAAAGGCCTAGATGCTAAGGACATTTTTGAATAGTGAGAGAGAAGTAAATGTGCTTTGTAGTACAATCCCTAGGGAAATCTATTCAGGCAAATACAGTACCTACTATAATAAGTAAAATAAAAGCACTGTCTACCTTTACTAGCATAATTTATTGGCAAAGCAGAATGGGATAAATACAGTCTAGAATTTTTTTCTTGAAATATAAAATTCTCACAGGTGCCTATAACAATGCAATTCACCTTTTCCTTTTTATGCTTCAGTAAATAATCTATTCTCTACTCAACTCTTCATGGCTTTCATTCTGTATAAATATATGTAAGGTTCTTACCTAATTGATATGCTTTTGAGAAGTGAAGGAAAACTGGAAAATTCCATAAAGCTCGATAAAAATATTCAGTCTACACAAGCATTGTTAAATGCCCACAATTCCATTCAGACTTCCAAGATCCTCAGTTTTATCTGCTTGAAATTGTTTCATAAATCTTCTAAACATCTGAGTAATCCTTAAAGCTAAAAAGCGTTCTCTAGAAATGATCCCAAACTGTCTTTTTTGATGACCCTAAATTTAAAACAATGAGATTGCTTTCCTGTTCTTCGTACTATCACAAATCACAGATTTCACTGGGTCTAAATGTGCCTCTAGTTCTACCTGTATACAGCCATCTCTTGGGCAAAATAGCATAGACTTTTCTCCAATACATTAGATTCAGAGGGTAATAAATTTTACCACATGCATTTAGTCCTGTTGGGTGAGCTTTTTCCTAAACTACTTAGGCCTCTTTCATAGTAACAGCAAAGTGATGACCAAGGCAGTATCCCTCATCTTCCACCACAGCAGAGAATTACAAATACCCTTTTGCGTGTTCCACTTTCTCTGACATCATTATTTTGAAGAGGAATTATCCTGTTCTACCTTTCTCTCTTAGGAATACAAAGGCCTCAGATTTCAGTTAAAGACTCTTCAAGGCCATTTTGGCCTACTGCTTGGGTTCCCACCTGACAAAAAGTGAACTGGTAGAAGGCAAATGAGGGATCAGCTGGCAAATGTCCTGAGAAGTCTGAAGATTAAAAAAAAAACTTTTTTATTTTTTGCTTATTAGTCATGACCTTAATCTTTAAGAAAATAAATATTATCAAAATTATTTCACCTTTTAGGCTCAGGTTCACAAGTTTCAGTGTGGTCCAGTTGAAAGTGGAGAAAAAATATAGTCTGAGGTAGTAATAACAACAACCAAAATACTCTATAATTCTCAAGGTTTGAAAAATACCTTAAGTATATTGTTTTAGTTTATCTGCACAAGAACCTTGTGAAGTTGGTGCTATGATTATCATCATTGTGCAGATGAGGATACTAAGGTTAAGAGAACTTCAATAACTTTTCTAGTGTCACAGAACCAGTAAGTATCTGAGGAAGGATTTGGACTCCACATCCAACATTCTTATACACTTCTCTACCTACCTACTTCATAATTCTAATTCCATGCTGCATATTTTACATTTTGCAGATAATTTATAAAACAAATGACCTCTAGATTCATGTGCACTTATATTATAACATGACAGTAAGTAAATTTATCCTGTGAAACCATTGTTATCTTTAGATAAACTGCTGTTTAAAAGAATGTTGACTATAGATTACTTCAGCATAGTAGTTATTGATGCCTTCTTCGACAGTTTTTTTCAGACACTAGGAAAACATGATTATATAATATTTGGTGATAAATAACTCAACTTATTGTAATAATTTCTGGCTCTGACAATTATAGTGCACTTATTTCAACATGCTTATGCAAAAGGTGTCTTTTTTGGTCTTGTTTTGTTTTTACTGTGGGTTAAAAAGGATTTGAAAAATATATTTTTCTTAGTAACCATCCAAAAATTCAATACCCAAAGAATGTTAACAATTCAGTCAATAAATAATATATAGTGGTTATTATCTTCCCCTCCATACTCAAAAATATTTGCTTTTCTAATGATCCCTTTTGTGTTAGTGGAATCATTATTGTTCTACTCACTTAGTCCCCAAGACTTAGAGTCTTTCCCTTCTTCCATCCTCTGTATCTAGTCAGTAGTCTTTAAATCCCATGCTCAGACATTCTGTTTCGACTGACCATATAATGTTTAAACTTTCCTAATTCCTAATTCTGATGAAGTCAAACCCTCTTTGTGAAGGTCTCGCTGATTATTCCAACCCATGATGATCTCTGCCTTCCAAAATTATTTTTTTTTTGCTAGCTGGTTAAGCACTTTTATACAATTCACATATAGTCTCTTATTTTCCAATTTTCCATATAGTCTGATATAAAGGATTAAAATATCACTACATAACATTTCTATTCAAAGTCAAAGAATATTGGACATGAAATTGTTAAGACACCAGACTGAATCTCAGATTTTTTATGGATTTTATTCAATGCATTTCTTTACTCTACACTTTGGAATTTTTCATCTATAAAATTTACAGTCTGGACCAATGATCTCTAAAACTCTATGTTGTATGTTCCTAAAACATTGTCTTGCTAATGTTTCTTTTGCTTTTCCAAATAAACCTTAAGTATTTTTAAGCCACGCACCATTTTTAGATTATCTAGGTACTTCCCAGAACCTACCACAAAGTTTTACACAGAATAAGGACTCAATAACACTCTGTTGTTGGTTATTATCACTGACAACTGGATGAAAACCAAAGGCTAGTAGTTTTAAGATAGCATGGTTGATCCATAACAGAAGTATTTAGAAAAAATGAGGAATTTTGTATGTACATTTAAAATATATTTTCTAAATATACTGATGTGGCTATTTATTGCCATGTAATCCTTATCAGTAGGAAAAGGTTGTTGTTGTTCATCCTTTATTTTTGAAGGGGATCAATGACACCATGGGTTGATGTCTTAATTTAAGGAAGAAATGGATTTAATTGAAACAGAGTTGCACAATAGCAATGTCCTCACTCTCTATTCCAGAGTCACTGAAGTACATTGCAAGACAAATATCAAGGCAACCAGTGATGGTCCAGGATGCAATGGATGACCTTAGCATCTTCAACATATGGAAAAAAGCTCTCTTCTACCCATTTTGCTGGGAGAAGTCTTGACATGTTTGAGGTAGTTATCACCCTAACTCACCAGTGGGTTTGAGGCCTATTGTTTACCCTTTACCTGATTTAGCCCATCTACTGAGATCATTTACAGTGTTATGGCCACTGTGCATACTATAGATTCTTGGAGTCACAGGGTATTTTATATATATATATATATATATATATATATATATACACACATACATATATATATACATATATATACATATATATATATATATACATATATATGCATACATGTATATACATATATATATACACATACATATATATATACATATATATGCATACATGTATATACATATATACATGCGCACACACACACACACATAGATACATATATATTTCTCTAGGTATGGGAAGGTCTTGGACAAAATGACTTTTTAAGATATTTTTTCATAGTTCCATGAATTAGGAGTAGATAGGTGGTGCAGTAGATAGACGACCAGCCCTGAAGTCAGGAAAACCTGATTTCAAATCTGGCCTCAAACCAATCACTTTGCACTTCAGTAGGTGTGTGACCATGAGGAAATCACTTAACCCCAATTACCTAAAAAACAAATAAAAAGAAAAGAAACATAGTTCCATGAATTGACACTTTAAGGACCTACTAAAGGTAATAAATTAACTGAATAGAAGGGAAAAAATAGTCAATATATATGTACTTGGAAAAGGGGTATTTTCAACTTTGAAAAAGAAACATATTCTACCAGCCTTTTGTAATTTGTGGTCTTCAAATTATTTGTTCTTGAGAATAAAAGGCCCCTAGTTATTACCAAAATTGACTATGATTACAGAACAGCATTGTCCCCAGTGCCCATTAAAGAGATGGGATATTTAGCTTTGTATCCTCACCAGGCTCAAAAGAAGTAAACAACTTGGCAGGCACTAAGAATTTCTCTCTCACATGTACACAGTAACTGAATAATTTAATGATGCTGAACAAAATATATCATTTAACTCAAAAGATCACACATAAATTCAAAAAATATTAAGCAAAGACAGTTTTCAAAAAACTGTGTGTGTTTGTGAGGAAAGATATTAACAATGGATATTATTCTGAGTAGAACTCATGATGTCCAGGGTCAATATGTAATGGTCAACCATCCTGGGATGCCTCATTCTTATTTTAACTATGGGCTACACTGACAAAATTGGGAGGAGGCAAAAAAGACATGGAGGGACATAATATCTGTGACCCAGGAATTTCTGGACCCTTTGAAGTCCTGGTCAGTAAAAGCCACAACTATCCATCATCTGCAAAATCAAATTAGTTCACTTCCTTCATACTTTCCAGGATCCTGCATCCAGTAGCAGATTTGATGACAATGGGCACTGGCACAGAGAAGGTGGTAGGTTCCAGGCTACTGGCTGTCACAAGGCATATGCCCCTCTGATGTGGCTCAAAGCTTCAGTAACACTTGGCAGATAACAAAAATAGAGAGCAAAGCAGATGGTTTTCCTGAGTGTGCTTATGTGTTATTAAGCCTCTTCACCAGGGTGCACCTTCAGCTACTCTATAGAACTCCAAGGGTGTTGTGGAACACAGTTTGATAAACACAGAATACAAAGGAATAAACAAAGAAAGGAAAAGAGAAAGACAATGGGAAAAGGAAAAGAAAGCTAAGTAAAATTTGTTATAGTCCATATTTGCTTCTGGGACCACTGGTTCTTCTCTTCTTCCTCTTCTCTTAGTCATGATTTACCTGTAGCACATCACCAGGTTTGAAAAGATAGACAATAGGGAGAATATTTTGAAGTTTGTAAGATAATTTGTCAATGGGATCATTGACTTCTATTTAAGGAATGAGTCGTTCAGACCTTTTTCATCCTATAAAACTACTATAACATTAACATTGTCATATTGATGAAATGGAAAGATAAGGATGATAAATCTACGATGCATATGGAGCTCATTCACTGGAACAATATGAGATATACTTTACTAGTCTCTTGGGCATAAGTTTTAGAACTTCTAAAGTCTGCTTTTATGGGTGTTTGCTAAATTGTTATGAAAAACTTTCAGAAAATTAAAGTGTATTCCATTGAATTGAACAAAAATTGGGGAGACATTTTATATGCAAAGCAATGTGGTAAGTGAAAAGGAAGATTCAGAGGCTTAAGACATGAGTTTGAACCTTAAGTAACTTCTGATCTAACAAGGTATGGGAAATGATGTGAACATAGGTAAATAGGAATACATGCATTCACCTGGACAATTTATAGTTCTTGAGTTTTCAACTCTTAAGCAACATTTGCATATTTTGTTTTTTTTGTTGTTTTTTTTTTAGAGCCTGATTAAGTTAGATGGGAAGAAAATGTTTTAATTTTCTCATTTTGAATCTCAATTAATGAAATCTTTGTTGAAATGTCTACCCTTAATAACAGATAGTACTACCTTTGGACATTGCTAATTCACAGTGAGGTATACATTAAATCACATTTTATAAATAATGAGAATAAGTTATAAAAGACACATTTTACACTAATCATACTTTCCTTAATAAACTTTTTAATTAAACTATTTAGGATCCCAAATAATTCAATGATCAATTTTTAATTGTTATTTTATGGTTTTTTTTTTTATTTGAAAGGCTTTAAAAGCTTAAAAATTAAACGCGTGGGCAAACAGCTAATTAGGTAGCTAGCCAAGGGGCTAATGGAATGAAGAAATACAACAATGAATTAAAAAAAGAGACCAAGAAGACAAGTTTTACTTTTAATAACAAAAGAAAAAACTTGACTAATTCTTATTGTTGCCACTTCAATAATTCCTGAAAGTAAATCAATGATGAATAAAATAAAGTAAATGTGAGATGACATATTTCTAATTACCTTAATTGTGATTTAAACAAGTCAGGATCATTTAAACTTCCCATTTAATTTATCTACAAGAATTGTCAGTAATTGCTGAAAATTCAATTTATTAAAGAAATTTAGAGAGTGAAATATAGAGTATGGAAACAAAAATTAAATTAAGCTTATAAGGAAAAATTTAGGACACCCAAATATATCAGACTGGAAAGGATAGAGGAATAACTTAAGGATCTTCAAGTATATGGAAAATTCATACATGAAAGCTGGTCACAATATCTTATCTGCACTTATTATCAAAACAAAGCTGTATTAATTGCCCACTATTTATAATTTAGGGAAAATTCTGGGAATGAATAGAATACTGACCTTTAAGTAAGGAGAATCTGAGTTCAAATCCCACTTCTGACTCAAACTGCCTGAGTAACCATGGACAATTTATTTGAATTCTTACTGACCCAGGCAACTCAATGAGACTCTAATTTCAGAAAAGTTTTGAATGTGTATTTATAAAGGCAATTTTGTCAACAGAATTTCCCTATACCAATGAAATAACAGGTTTGTAGACACACATATAAATTATGCATTGTATAACAGTGCTACACAAAATAACAAAAATTACATGTTACCAAAGTGGGTGATACTTCCCCCTCAGAGGTGCTAGAATGATATAAGGGGAAGTAGTAGCCTGGGGAGCAACTGGGTGATGTTGAATAAAGATAATGTGTGGTGCAAGCATAAGGAAAGTAGAAAAGATAAGAAAATTGTGTTTTGTTTTTGCTTTTTTTTTTTTAGGCAATTGGGTTTAAGTGACTTGCCCAGGTTCACACAGCTAGTAAGTGTCAAGTGTTTGGTCTAAGGCCAGATTTGAACTCAAGTCCTCTGGACTTCAGGGCTGGTGTGCTATCCACTGTACCACCTAGCAGCCCCAAGACAAGGAAATCTTGAAAAATCTTTTGCACATGTTTCATCTGTTGTTCAAACAGTTAAAGTCATAGTGATTACATTATTTTCCAAATAAATACGCGAAATGCCAATTATTACCAGTCAGTGATCAGGTCTTAATAAGCAAGTGTTGACAGGTGAGCATGTGATTCATTGCTAGGAAGTCCAGCATGCATTTCAGGAACATGTGTGTACAATGATTTGTTTACACTATGATACTATAAAGTTATATAATGCAATATTGTGTCATCAAAATTTCAATGCAGAAAAACCCCTACAAATTTACAATAAATCATTACATTTAAGATGCATCATTAAAAAATATTTATACATTTTTTGAAATTACACAAATTAAGCAGAAAAAAAAAAGATTAAAGAAAGCAGACTTCCAGGGTGGACTGATTATTTTTTTTTAAATGGTGCAGTAATCCAAATAAGTTTGGGAATCTCTGATTTAGCACTAAAAGTTATTTTAGTAATGATTTAAGTCAATCTACTCAATTTTTCAATGGAGGAAATGGAATTCTATAGAACTGAAATGACTTTTCTTAGTTCAGCATAGCTTAAGCTTTTTCATAATACCCTGTCTAATATGTGTGCAGAATATGATATGTGTACGAAACACTGAATTTGTAGAAAACTTTACATGAAAGAAAATGGTGAAAATATATAGGATGTCTTACTTTCAGGTATCATGGTGAACTTTGTCTAATATCAACAAAAAGAAATATGAAGATCTGCCCAGGCAGGTAGTAACTATGCTATGGACCCAATCGGCAAATTGTATTTCCTTATGTGAAATAATTGTCTGAAGATCTACATGCATCTGTACTGTGCATACAGAGGGGTGACTTATATAACGATTAAATGTTTTCAAAGGTTCTATTGGGAGGCAATGATGTCAGAGTTTCCCCTACAGATGAATGATGGGGTCTCTATAAGTACTTTCCCCAGAATTGAGACATAAAACTTCCTTCTGTCTCCTCTCCTCTGATTCCTGCCCATTTTGAAGTATGTGTCTTAAGTCCCATCTGCTCTTGAAATGTTTTCTGACCTGTCCAACCATCAACATTTATTGAATTACTATTATAATCAATAGCTATCAACTCTCTCCCCTAATATATGGAGACCAGTACAACAATGAATATGATATCCCTTATCTCAAGGAGTTTATCTCTTAGTACGGGTAATAAGAAACAAACACAGAAGGATAGAATACAAATTTTAGCATAATAATTCCATGGGGAATAAGAAAAATTGCTGAGCTCACATGCAGTAGAAGTGAGTTCCCATCAAATAATTAATGAAATAAATATTTATTTAAGATATTTAAAAGAAAATAAATTAATACCATCTGAGGTCTATGATTTTTTTTTTCTAATCACAAAAAAGAAAGGCATTTAGAAGAGAAAGGGGAGAGGGGAGGTTAAGTTACATATAAGGACAGATATTTGGATAGTGATAACTGGCAAATATGATGCATACTATTGTAAGATAAATCTTTCTCTGGATGCATTTTTTAAAAGTAGTTTTTCTTCTGCATTACATTTTGCAACTAGTGTGATTTATTAATAGATATTGGACTTTTAAGTCAAGAAGACCCAAGTTCAAATATAGCTTGTCACACAGTGCCTATGTGACCCTGGGAAATTCACTTAGCCTCTAAGTGCTCTGGGAAATTCTCTAAGACTATAAATTGCAAAAAAAAAAAAAAGAGCTTGACTGCATTGGCTGACGGAGTCTCCTCATTGAGAGTTCCTTCCTGTAGTGAAATCATAGGTCCATCCACTATCATTGTCCATATCATCTTGAATATAAAGAGAATGAAGGGATTTCACAATCTTAAAATCCAATCAGGATGTAAGGTTCAAAACCAAATCCCCTCTCCTGAGCTGGGGGCAGTGAGATATAAGTATTGATTACTCAATAAAAGAAATGCAGTGAGTGAAGCAATTAAGACGGGACTGGTTGTCACTTTATTTAAAAAAATAAAGTATCAGGGTTTTTTTTAATAACAGCAGAAAAGTAAGGATAAATGGATCCTCCTAGACAATGCCAGCTACCAGAAATCATTCTCTGAAGATGAAAGCAGGGATGAGGTCTGAGTAGACAGGACTCTGATATCTGTCTTGTCACTTTTCTCCCTGTCCCATAAATTTAAAAATGTTTGCTTAAGTCACAGCTGCATAGTGTGAAGTAACTTACTCTATTCTACTGCTTTTTATGACATGAAAATTCCCTACATTAATATGGACAAATATCACCCTTCTGCATTAGCTCATAAAACCCAATTCTGTTCAGAATTTGAGATCACAGACTTAAGCACACCTGTCCCATTCGTGTGCCCAGTGGGGCTAACGTGGCAGCAAAGAGTAGCACATATTGTATCCTCATGAATTGTGTGAAATAACCTTTTACTTCTAAATCCTCTGGTGTTCATTGTGTGCTTCCAGTGCAGAATCATACTGAACAAGCTTTTAATGTCCCAGTGATTTTCCACATAAAGGGTGATGAGAGGAGTGGGAATTGAACTTTGTTATTGATTCTAGATATTCTTTATTATATCCATTTTATTTATTCAGGCACACTACAGGTCTAGGATTATCTCTGAGATAGTAAACTAGGAAAGTGAGGTTTTCCCCTTCCTCTAACCGACTTGATATTGATAATCTTTAGTAATTGATAGGCATATATTGAAAAATCCATTATATGTAGTAAGGTGAGCTGTTTAAGTTTGAATTCTTCCTCTCTTTCACTTCTAAATTTCAACATTTCATCTCTATGTGAGTGACAAACAGAACACTTCTTTTGGTTGTGATTTTAATAATATAAATCACAAATAGTCCCCATATGATGAGGCTACTATCAAGCAACCTTGAAGAGGAGATGAATACACAATTTAGCCATGACCCTGAAGTCCTTAGCTTTTCACTCCTTTGTTGTATGCCAACCAACTGCATAAAACAAATCTATATCTATTGGAAGAGGGATTTCAGAATCCCTGAAGAGAAGTAAATCTAATTCCAGGTATCAATAGAAGTCAGGGCACATGCATAAACAATAGAAACAAAATTAAAAATAATATAAGCATTTTTCAGTCTCTCTCCATAAACAAAGAAAAGAAATTGAAAGCAGTAAAATCTCATTGAAGAGAAAGACTACCAAGACCAGATTTTGAAAGATGGTGATGATAATGATGATAATGAGAAGCCCAGCTTATTTGTATTTAGCTCATTTTTTCCCTCATAAATTAAAGTCACTGATATTTCTTATGAGAACTGTAATACCTTGTCACTCAGAAACATAATGTATGAAAGATATCTTTAAGAAAATGGTAGACATATAGAAAAGTCTAATAGATAACCAAAATATTAAATGAATCTTTCACTCTGAGCCTTTGACATCTTTATTATGAGGTGGGTAAAATGTTTCATCATTAGTCCTCTTTAATAATTGTCATCATGATACTCAGATTATTTTGTTCTTTCAAAATTGTCTTTAAAATACTGTATAAATTGTTCTCCTGGTTGTATTCATTTTATTATTCCTCATTTCATACAATTTTTTTTCTGAAACCATTGCCTTCATGATTTCTTACAGTACAATAGTATTCCATTATATTTATGTTATAACATTTTAAGCCATTCCCTAGTTGATGACTGCCTCCTCAGATTTCCATTTCTTCCACCTCAAAATGAGCTATAAATAGGTTTACATCCTTAGAGTTTATTTTACTTAGGATTAATCCATCTTTTAATCTACCCTTCTTCTAATTATCTATTTTCTCCTCTCCTCTCTACCTCATCCAGTTCCTCCTATTGAGTGAAATGTTTTTGTATCCGGATATATATGTGTGTGTGTGTGTGTGTGTGTGTGTGTGTGTGTTTCTTCTTTCTTCCTTTCACCAATTGGGATGAAAGTGAGGTGAAAGTGTTAGTTTCTCTTCCTTGTTTATATAATGTCTAAGTACATACTCCAATTATGAGTTTTCTGTAATCTTTGCCTTCTCCATGCCCAGTGTTTTCCTCTTCTCCTATTTTTATATTCTTAAGATTATGAAGACATTGTAGAGGCATTTCCAAGTCTTGTCTAATTGTAGTCTTCCTATGACCCCATGTCATGATAAGGTTTGGTGGAGGATACATTTATCATATTATCATATTTTAATATAAGCAGTTCATCATTGTCTAGTTCTTTATTATTTTTCATTCATGTTTTACATTTCTTTTAATGTTTATTCTATTATTTGAAACTTGAGTTTCTATTGATCCCTGATCCTTTCATAAGAAATGCTTGGAATTCTATTGTTTCATTAAAGGTCCATTTTCCTCCCATATGATTGTACTCAGTTTTGCAGGGTAATGTATTCTTGGCTGTAAGATCTTTGCCTTCTGGAATAGCATATCCCAAGACCTGTTCTTTACAGCCATTACTATTAAACTGTGGTGATCCTGTCTGGGATTCTTCAGAACTAGAAGTTTTCTTTCTGGCTCCTTGCGTATTTCTTCTTTGTTCTAGAAACCTAAATGTTGATGGGAATTTTCATTTTGAAATTACTTTCAGGAAGTAACTAAAAATTTTATTTCTATTTTGCCCTCTGGTTCTAAGAAATCTTGGCAGTTTTTTTTTCCTTGTCACTTTGTCTTCCACATTAGATATATTATGATGATACCTTAAATTTTCTTCTAATTATTAAGTATTTTGACTTTTATTTTTAACATTTACTGTTGTCTCATGGAGTTATTTGCCTCTATTTAGTCCATTTTAATTTTCATGAAGTTTGTTGCTTGAACAAAAAAAAAATACTTTTGTGCCAAGCTGTTAATTCCTTTTCCAATGATTTGTTCTATAGCTTTCATTTCCCCCTTTTTTCCTTCTAGAACTTGTTACATTGAAAAAACAAACTAAAAAACACCCCTTAAACAAAAAAAAAAAAAAACAATTTCATCCCTTTGCTGAATTCTAGCTGATTTTGTGTCAAAGAAATGGTTTTCTTTGAAGTTTTGTTTGTAAATGTTTTGGAATCATTATCTACTTCTGGGTTTCTAATCTTAAGTATTACTGTCATCATAATTGCTGTTTTTGGTGAGATTTGTTTGATTGTATTCTAATTCTCCTAGCTTTCTTCCTAACTTCAGTCTTGATGTTGGAGCTGGGTCCTACACATTTTTGAAAGGAGGATCTAGGATGATCCTATTGCAGCTGACTTTGGGACTTGAATATTGGGCTATGCCAAGATCTCAGGGACAATTCAGTCTGGGAACACAATAGCTTTCACTCTTTCCTAAGTGGGCTGATCTAGGGCAAAATCTGATTGTGGCCCCTTTTTTGATCTGAACTCTGCAAATTCCTGACCAGTGTTTGGATTTCAGCAAGATTAGACCATTGTTGTTGTTTGTCCTTCATTTTCAAAGAAGGCCATAATATCAGGAAGGTGATGCCATGACGTTACTTGAATTGGATTTAAGTTGGGGAGGGCTGTGCAAAGACACCAGTCTCTGGATCCATCTGGGTCCAGTGGCCAAGATACAGATCAGGATGACAGAAGATGGCCCTGGATGTAGTTGGAGACTTTGGTCTTTTTAATCTAAGAGCTTTCCCAGGTCTTTCCCAGTTTAACTGAGGCAACACCTATTTACCAGCTTATGAAGGACTAGTTGACCACAGCACCAACAGAAATGAGAAATTAAAGAGAGCTTTTCCTTATTAAATAAGCAACAACTCCTGCTCTTCAAATCTAAGCTCATTGTGAGGAAGACAGACCATTCTGACATTTGAGAACAAAAGTGTTAATGTGCATGCATGTATGTACATACACATATGCATACATATGTACATACAAACATATATACCTGCATATATCTAGGAGACGTCATTCCCATTTGAACACAGGCAGGAGTCAGTGTGGTAAGGTGTAAAGAATACTATATTTGGAGTCAGACAACCATAAAAAAAGCTAGCATCAATATCTTTGCAAAGAGTTTTACATAGGTTATCTCATTTGACTCTCACAATAACCCTGGGAGGTAGGTGCTGCTATCATCACCCACATTTTACAGATGAAGAAATTGAAATGAAATGACTTGATCAGGATCACACAGCTAAGTAAAGTAAGCAAGTAAGACAGTAGACTACAATAGGGCTCAACCACTTTTAGCCTTCTGGAAAGATCTTTTGGTTCAGCGTCAGAACTGCAGGTTCTCTTTTTGGTCCAGAATTCCTGCTTTGGTAATTCTTTTGCAGGTTTTGGACTAGGCTAGAAGGTGGAACTGAGATATCATTCTTCTACAAGGATCAAAGGCACACACATGCTTCTTGCTTCTTTCTACTTTGTTTGTACATAGCCTAGAACTAGAGACTACTCATGACCCATTACCTGGGGATGCCTTTCATGGGAGCAGTTCACTTCTCACTTCAGTCTATCCTGGATCACTAACCTTGAACTGGGTAGTAGGTGAAAAAGTTGCCAGATATCATCTGTTCCTATCACAGTGCCCCAGTATAGTTCTGGTACACAGAACCGTTACAGAGCTAAGCACAGCTAGGCCTAGTACACAGCTTCTTCCTGCCCTAGAGTGCTCTACCTGATGCACTCTCTTGGCTAGTAAGTCACAGTATTCACAGATCTCATTGTTTGTCTCTCTATGCCAACCTAAGGTGGAAAAATGACTTACTGTGGCTTTTTTTGAATTTTCTCATCAGGATTTGTTTGGATCTGTTTGGATGATTTTTGTTGTTGTTGTTGGGAGGCAACCTCGGTGATATTTCTGCTACTATAACAACTTGGCGAGTAAATAACAAAACAAAACAACTTTTATTAGTTTCAATTTACTCAACTGTAAAGTAGGTATAATATTAACTATAATATCTACCTCACAGACTTGCTGTGAGCACCAACTGAGATAATACACGTAAAGCATTTTAAAAACCTGAAATGTTATATAAATGTCAGCTCCATATTTGCAACTAGGTGCCTTAGTGGATAGAGTGCTGAGCCTGGAATCAAGAACCCATGAGTTCAAATCCAGTCTTAGACATGTATTAACCATATGATCCTGTGCAAATCATTTAATCTCTGTCTACCTCAGTTTCCTCAACTGTACACCTACCTCACAAGGTAGGTGTGAGCATCAAATGCGATGTTATTTGTAAAGAGCTTAGAACAATGACTTGTACATGGAAAGTGCTTAATAAACAGTGGTTACTTCTCATTAAAACTTTCTTATATTTGAAGCTTTGGGGTAAAGTGGCTATGGAGTTGACCTTAGAGTGAGGAAAACCATGAGTAAATCACTTAATCACAACACTTAAGTCAAATATCTAACTTGCAGGGTACTGTGGAATATCAGAAATAATTTTGTACTTGTTTTTTGTCTCTTCATTTAAGTAAATATTTATCTGATGGAAGTATATATAAATAATATATAATATAATATATATATATATATGAAGTATGTGTATTCAACTTTTTTAAAGTTAGCTCACCCTAGATATGAAATTATAATACATCATAAATACTTTGAAATGGTAAATTTCATACATACATAAACATATATATATATATATATGATGGAAGTAGATGTATGTATGTATGTGTATATACATATATATGTATGTATGTATATATGCAAATGTAAGGATATATAAATACATATGTGTGCGTGTGTGTGTATATATATATGCCCTTACACTTGCTATTACTTTTATTAACTCAAATTTAAATAAAAACACTGTAAAACATTATAACAAAAACTGCATAAGTTTCTGTCAAGGTAGACTTCTCCTTAATCAAAGACTGGAGGTTAGATAGATTACACCACTTCCTCTTCCTTCCGTACATTTTTATGGTCCTTTATTTTTCATATGAAGATTTTTGAAATATTTAGGGGATTAGTCAGCAAAATACCCTGAAAATACTTTTACTTAGTAAACAGCTGATTTTTTTCTTGCTTCGAAATGTGAATTGTTTCATCTACTTATCCCTTTTTTATGTTTGTTTAAAGGCACCGTTGCTGTTGAAAGTCTTCCTTGAAAAACTTGTTTCAGTAACTCTTCGAAGTCCATGCCATTTACAAAAATAGGCTTCTTGCCTTCAAAGAGCCTACACTGATTGTTGTGGTTGCTATTTATGATTTTTTACTTGTTTGTTTGTTTTCCTAGATAAATAACCCTGGGTTCCTCATTATGACTTTTAATTTTGTATGGAATTCCTACCCTATCAAACATTTCTGATCTAACTGGAGAAATGTGTTTGCTCTGGATCGTGAATAACAATATTACAGGGATATTTCTTGTAACTCATACAGTACATTTATTTATGTCACAGTATTGGAATTTATATTAATTTACCCATTAAAACTTTAATTTTTTCTATTTTGTGTGCAAATATACTAAAATTATATTTGTTTTTATGTTGTTTCTGTGGATTTCATTCAGATTAAAACAATACATTCCATGCATTAGTTATTTTTCATTGTTTTATCCTTATATTTTGGACCTTGCTTTCTTAGCTTTCTTTTTTTAATGTGACTTGAAAATATATAAATACTTACACATACATATATACACATGTGTATGTAATATGTAATATATGCAACACAAATATGGAAAATTATAAAACCCCATAAATATACTTATGCATTCTATACATATGCATGCATAAACACATAAAAAGAGTCTGGTTTACATTTCTGAGAAAGCCAATGCAGAACAACTCTTAAATCTGAGATCTCACAAATACATTTCCCAAATAGAATTTTGTACCCCCACCAATTTGCAAATCCTTTTTAAAAGTTAGGTTTGGAAATGATTAGCTTCACAGGCAATTCAATTATGTCCCTTAGTTAGCTCTCAAATTGGAAATATGGGCAGCAACATTTTGATCACTTTTTCTTACTTAATGCTTCCTGTCCATCTCTTATAAATGATAGACCAGTTTCCAGAGTATAATGAGAAGAAGGTGTTGGAGTGGTTTAGTAATTTGTTGGAGGTGCTTGATTCTTATTCACACAAATGACTTGGCTTCCAGATGAGTCAGAATATTTTAATTTCCTTCATGGAAAAAAGGAAAATAAACAAGTAAAGCAAAGAAAGCAAACAAACAAACAAAAACTTCAATGGAGCCAACTTTATTTTGCTTTGGGAAAATTATAAAAATATTAACAAATCAAAACTTATTTTTATAGTCTGATCTTGGAGATATCCACCTAAGATAAAATCTACTATTTTAGAGAAATCAGAACTCTGACTCTCTTGTTGGAACAATCCAGCTACTCTTCTTGCTTAATAATAAGGAAATTTACAATTTCAAAAATTTATGATCCATTATAATTTTACACCTAGGGTGGCTAATTTTTAAAAAATGAACTAAATCAGGAATTCTAGGCAGCATAGATATAGATTTCAAAAACCGAAAGCAGTTCTTGAATTAATCCTACTCAATCCCATGTAGATATAGTTTAGAAAACAACTAGTTTAAATTGTTTATCTACTAAACCTTTACCAGTATTTTACCACACGAGCACCTGTCATTTAGATTTTGGCATGCAAATAACTTGGTACCGCCAATAAAGTATTAGATATCTGAGGCTAGATTTGAACATGTTGTCCTGACTGTTGGTCAATCACTCTCTCCACTGCACCACCCAATTTTTTTAAAATTTAATTGTAATTTATTTTCTTCTTTTAAATTTGTTAATTTTCACTTTTCAACATTTACTTCCATAAGATTTAAAGTTTCAAATTTTTGTCTCACCCCTCCTCCACTCCAAGATGGCATGCAATCTGAATATCCCTTCCCATACCCTGTCCTCTCTTCTATCTCTCCCCGCCCTTCTCTTATCCCCTTCCCCTTCTACTTTCCTGTAGGGTAGGATAGATTTCTGTACTACATTTCCTGTATTTCTTATTTCCCCATTGGATGTGAAAATATTTTTTTAAACATGTGTTTTTAAAACTTAGGGTTCCAAGTTTCCTCCCTTCCTCCCTCCCCACCCACCCTCATTGAAAAGGCAAGCAAGTCAATACAGGTTACACATTTTCAGTTATGTAAAACATTTCCATAATACTTATGTTGTGAAAAACTAACTCTATTTCCCTTAATCCTATTCCACCCCCCCAATTTATTCCATTCTTTCTTTTGATGCTGTGCCTCCTCAGAAGTGTTTGCTTCTGATTACCCCATTTCCCAATCTGCCCTCCTTTTTATCATTCCTTTATTCTCTTGTCCCCTTCTACCCCTATTTTCCTGTAGGGTAAGACAGATTTCCATAACCAATTGAGTGTGTATGATATTTCCTCCTTAAGCAAAATACTATGAGAATAAGATTCACTCATTACCTCTCACCTTCCCTTGTTTCCCTCCACTGTGAGAGCCTTTTCTCTTCTGTTTTTTGTGAGATAATTTATCCCATTCTACCTCTCCCTTTCTCCTTCTCCCAATATAATCCTCTCTCACCCCTTAATTTTATTCTCCAGATATGACCCCTTCATCTTCAACTCACCCTGTGCCCTCTATCTATCTATCTATATATATATATATTATCTATATATATATATATATATATATTATGTATATATATATATATTATATACACATACATATAATTTTTTCCCTCCAACTACCCTAATACTGACAAAGGTCTCATGAGTATAAATATCATCTTTCCATGCAGGAATAAACAGTTCAACCTTAAAAGTCTCTTATGATTTCTCTTTCCTGTTTACCTCTTCATGTTCCACTTGAGTCTTGTATTTGAAAGTCAAATTTTCTATTCAGCTCTGGTCTTTTCATCAAGAATGCTTGAAAGTCCTCTATTTCACTGAATGATTTTTCCCCAAGGATTATACTCAGTTTTGCTGGGTAGGTGATTCTTGGTTGTAATCCTATCTCTTTGCCCTCTAGAATATTATATTCCATGCCCTGTGGTCCTTAATGTAGAAGCTGCTAAATCTTGTGTTATCCTGATTGTGTTTCCACAATACTTGAATTGTTTCTTTCTGGCTCTTGCAATATTTTCTCCTTGACCTGGGAACTCTGGAATTTGCCTACAATATTCCTAGGAGTTTTCCTTTGGGGATCTCTTTCAGGAGGAGATTGGGGATTCTTTCAATTTCTATTTTGCCCTCTGGTTCTAAAATATCAGGGCAGTTTTCCTTGATAATTTCTTGAAAAATTATGTCTAGGCTCTTTTTTTGATCATGGCACTCAGATAGTCCAATAATTTTTAAATTATCTCTCCTGGATCTATTTTCCAGGTCAGTTATTTTTCTAATGAGATATTTCACATTGTTTTCTAATTTTTCATTGCTTTGGATTTGTTTTACAGTGTCTTGATTTCTCATAAAATCATTAATTTCCAATTGCTCTATTCTAATTTTTAAGGAAGTATTTTCTTCAGTAAACTTTTGTACTTCCTTTTCCATTTGGCCAATTTTGCTTTTAAGGGCATTCTTCTTTTCATTGGCTTTTTGGACCCCTTAAGCCATTTGGGTTAGGCTAGTTTTTAGATGCTATTTTCTTCAGTATTTTTCAGGTCTCCTTTAGCAAGCTATTGATTTGTTTTTCATGATTTTCTTGCATCACTCTCATTTCTCTTTCCAGTTTTTCCTCTATTTCTCTTACTTGCTTCTCAAAATCATTTTTGAACTTTTCCAAGGCCTGGGACTGATTCATATTTTTCTTGGAAGGTTTGGATGTCTATGCTTTGACTTTATTGTCTTATTCTGGTTGTATGTTTTGACTTTCTTTGTTATCAAAAAGAGATGCTATGGTCTGACACTTCTTGCAAGGTTTGCTCCTGATCTCAGCCAATTACTCGAGTTATAAACTCTTTATTAAGGTAGAGTTCTGCTTCCAAAGTGGATAATGTAGTGTCCAAAGCTTCGGGTGTTTGTACAGCTGTTTTCACAGATACTTCTTCCAAGGCGTTGTGATGAGGTATGAGGTGTTTACTACTTCCCTGGCCTGTGCTCTGTTCTATGAGTGATCACAAGCACTCTTTTCTGCCTTGGAACTTTGAGGAAGATTTTCTCTCCGCAGCCACTGCAAGCTCCACCACACCAATGCTCCTCCTCCCCCTAGGACCACCTCCCAGAACTGTGACCCAGATCCAAGCCCAGGCAAAGCAAGAGATTCCTGCCTCACCACTGGCAAAGAAATCCCTACAATTCCACTCTGATCAGCCACATGATTCCCTCTCAGTCTATGGGCCAGAAGCTCAGGAAGCAGCCACCGCCATGGGGCCATGCTCACTTGGGAACTGAGGCTGAGAACTAGCTTCACTCTCACCGCAGAAACAGACTTTTCCCACTGAACTTCTGAGTTGTTTTTGGCGTTAATGGGTTGGGAGGTCTGGAAAGTGCCACAGCTGCCTGCAATTCTGTCCTCTGAGGCATGCTCCAGGGTTGCTGTGCCTCGACGCCACTATGAGCTCCTCTCCCAGCCCAGTGAGATATAGCTTTCTCATCAAGGTCGTCTTGGGCTGGAAATTTTTTTCACTCCATCTTTTTGTGGCATCTGCTGCTTTAGAATTTGTTTACAGCCATTTTTTATAGGTATTGGGAGGAGTTTGGGGGAGAGCTCAAGCAAGTCACTGCTTTCACTCTTCCATCTTTGCTCCACCCCCTAGATTTTTTTTATATCTATATTTAAAGCTTGAGTCTACATAGGTTTATTCCATAGAAAACTTGGTACTGTTGTTTTTGTTGTTGTTATCATTATCATCATTACAATTATGAATCACCAAAATCTAGTGCCTTGCTTTGCTTTTATTAATGTATTATGCTTTCACATTAGCAACATTTACAGATTACTCCTTCATTAAAATTTCATATAGAAAAATGAATTAGCTCAGTAATACTAATAATGTTGTGACTATCTAAAAGTATATGCAGCATTTTATATCAATAATACTTCATGCCTCTCCATGTTTAAAAATTAATAGAAACGTATTTTCTCCCCTCCCACATCCATATACCACTGGCTAAAAAGAGGGGGAAAAAAACAATTTCTTGTAACAAACATCTGTAGTCAAGAAAAACAAATTCCTTCATTTTCTCTATATAAAAATATTCCTTGTTCTGCCACCCTCCAAAAACCTATTACCTTTCTATAATGGATAGCATGATTCAATATTGGATCTTTGGATTTGTGAATGGCCGTTACATTGATCATAGCTATTAGAGCTTTCAAAGATGTTTATTTTAGCAACGCTATTGTTATTGTTCAAGTTGTTCTCCTGATTCTACTCATTTAAATCTTCATTATTTTATGTCTTCAGGATTATTTTTGAATAGTAAGCAATCAGTACTTCCATCTCACCAAGTATACATTTAGAGTTATGAGATTAATAGCCCATCTTTTCCAATTTTCTCATATTACCAAGGAAAATACTAAGACCCAGAGACATTAAGTGACTTTTCAAAAGTCACATAGAGTAATAAGCTCTAGGGTCAGGATTTGGTCACATGTTCTTCAACTGTGGAATCAGAGATCTTTCCACTGTAAACATTGATCTGACAAAGCACATATCCAACACTAAGCAAAAGAAAGAATCAGTGGTAACATGTAGGGGTTTATACTCATTGTAATTTATGAACTATTACTTGCTTAGAAGTCAATGATTGCTTGACATTCTGGAAAGCATCCTCATGTTTCTGAGCCCAACATCAGAGAATCCCCTTTCCAGAAGGCAGTGAAGTAGGTCAGAACGCATGTCTTTTGTTCAAGAAACCAATTAAAAACTGAGCAACTGTAGGATGTTTCTGCCTTTCTGTCATTATTTGTTTATTTATTACTTATTTATTTGTCTACATCCATTCATCTACTTATTTGTTCATTCACTTGTTTATTTGTTTGGTATGGTAGTTAATTCATTCCTTTACTTAGTTTATTTATTTCTTTTTGTTCACCTGGACATTAAATTATCTTGTCTGTTAATGAAGAAGTTGGGTAAATGTTATCCATGGTCCCTTCCAATTCTGATGGTGGATGGATTAATGTTTTTAGACTATTGCATTCTCTATAAATTTTCTCTAAGTCAAATTTCCAAATTTCTCAATGTCATAAACTGTGAAATGGTGATCACTAGAAAGTAGTGTGTGTTAAACTTGGAATTATGAATACCTATGTTAATGTGTTACCCTGATAATGTTTTTTTTTAATTATTCATGGGAAAGATACTTATCATGTCTGATCTTCAAACATTTCTCTAATTTCAGCTGTGATTTGTGATATGCATCGAATGGAACAATTGCCACTCTGACAAAATGTGGTATCATTAACATATTAATTTGAGTGATGAATCAGAAGAATGCTATAATAATGGTAAAACTTGAAATTATAGAGCTTTATTTAATCAAATATATTTGCAATGAATAATCAATGTATTTATTTATTTCAACTTACAAATTAATATAAAATCTTTTTCAGTGTGTCCATTTAAGTCACAACCAGAATACTTTGTCACTGCTTTTTTGTGCACTTGCATTAGCTCTGTTTGGTCATGATGGGGAATTTTCTTAAAATTATTTATTTGGCCAACATTTTACTCTGTGTGTGTGTGTGTGTGTGTGTGTGTGTGTGTTTATACTATGGAAACATTCATTTTTAGTGTTTCTTTGCCTGTTTCAAAGTTACCACCATTTTTGCCTTATAAAAGGAATTTGCAAATTTTTCATATTGCTGTCTACTTATGAACAGTCTACATAAGAGGACTTATTTGTTTTGGGAATATTTTATAAGAATTTATGAAGTCATTTGTACTTGTTTCTTGTTTTGTTATGGTGATTCTTTAAGTTTTCCACTGAGACTACAGTCAATTAAAATTACTAATTTCCTTTTCTGTTATTTTTAAAAGTAATTTCTTAAAGATAATCACACATTCCATTCTAAATTTTCTGACCTTTAGGATATAATATTGTGTTGTACTACATATATATATATATATATATATATATATATATATATATATATATATACATATAATATACATATATATATATATGTATATATATATGTATATATATATGTATATATATATATATACACATATATATATACATATATATTTTTTTTTCTTTTAGAGGACTTTCATTTTCCATTTCTAATTTTATTGATTTCCATCTCCTCTCATTTTTAGATGAATTTTGTTAAGCCATTTTTAATTTTATTGCTCTTTAAAATACATAATTCTTGAATATAATTATCAATTAAATTCTTTCATTTTTCTCTTTTTTTCTGCTTTTAACTTTTGAATCTCTCACTGTTTCTGTTTATTTGTTAGTTTCTCTTTCCTTTGGAATACTGCTTTGCTCCATTTCTAGTGCTTTTAGCTGCATGCTTAATAGAAACACTTTCTCCTTTTCTTTCTTATTAAAATAGACATTTCATGAAATACACATGCCTCTAGAAAGTCATTTGGCAGCAGTTCAAATTTTTCCTATGTGTGTACTCACTCCAACTGGTATTGGCAGGCTGGATTCACAGAAAGGCAGCTGTCATTTTGGACCATAGGCTATAGATATCATCTATCACCATAATTGTATCCTAAAAGCTCCTGTAGATGTTCCTCCCCTTAACAATCATCCAGTAGAATCAATTAGCTTTTAGAAAAAGCATTCACTCAAATTGTATAGTAAGAAAAAGAAATAAAAAGCATTTCCATGAAGGAGAAAGAGTAGGGACACATTTAAATTCCAATGGCAGTTATGTGAAGGCATCATTATATTTCTTTTTCCAAAGAGTCTTCACAAAGTTAAGTATGGTGGAGGATGCATTGCTCTGATGCTTATTGGGGCTCTTTCCTCACAGGCAAGGCATGTGTGCTAGATAAGGTAATCTTTTGCTGCACTTTATTGAAGAGGTCACTCAACTTGGCTACTGGATTTCACAGGATGTAATTGTTACTGGCCTGGACTAGGAAGTTTCCTTGGATACTTGGCATAGCTATTGCTGTTATTGGGCCATTCATACCACTTGGTTACTGGACTGTTGCCACACTTTGTCACTGCAATCACTGTTTTACTAACTAATGATTGCTCAATTGACACTAGACTATTCACAGATAGTTACCTCTCTGCTGGTTGTATTGATGTACTGAACTCATTGGACTTGCTCTTCTAAGGGCAGCTATAATAACTCTGGTATAGCTAAATGTTTCAGTGCTTTTGTCAGCTGAAATGTTAGAGTCTTTTCATAAAAGGTAACGACTCTTTGGCTATCATTGTCAGAAGCCTTGCAAGCCTTAAAATCTGAAGACTTATCACCTACAGGCAGGAGGTTGGGGAGTCTAACTTTTCATGTTTAACAATTATCTTGTCACTCAGAAAGGGACTCTCCTATTATATATAAAGTGGTTGCACTTACCAGATACCTGCTGTGTGTATCTTCTTATTGAGGTACAATAATCTCAAAGGAATATTGTAGCCAAATTCCAGAATTATCAGGCCAAGAAAAAAATACTGCAAGCAGCCAGAAAGAAAAAAAAATTCTAATATGAAGGAGCTGCAGCCAGGATTACACTGGACTAGGAGGTTCTACATTAAAGGACCAGGGAGCTTTCAATATATTACAGAAGACAAAGGACCTTGGATTACAACAAAAATTCAACTACACATAAAAATAGAGCATGGTCTTTCATGGAAAAAGATGGACTTTCAATGAAATATGGGACTTTCCGATATATCTAATGAAAAGATTAGAGATGAACAGATAAATCATTTTTTTTTCACATACAAGACTCAAGAAAAGCATAAAAATGTTAACAGGAATTACAACAAAAAGCATGTTATTCAATAGGATCAAACTATTCACCTCACTGCCCAGGAAGATGACATTTGTAACTCTTGAGAACTATATCTCTCTTAGGGGACTTAGAAGGATTATGAACATACACACACACACACACACACACACACACACACACACGTATATATATCAGAGGGTGTGAGTATAAGTTGACTGATGTGATGATATAAAAAATTAAGGGGTGAAAAAAGGGATACAAATTTGTGTAAATTACAAAACATGAAGTAGAAAAGACAACAGAGGGAAAGAAGGAAATGGGTGAATATTGTGGGAACCTTACTCTCATTGGATTTGTGTAAAGAGGGAATAACACACATACTCAGTTGGCCATTGAAATTTATCTTACCCTATAGGGAAGTAGGAGGAAAGAGGGGAAAGGAAAGTGAAGTGCAAAAGTCTGAGAGAAGGGAGGGCAAGGGGAGGTAGAAGAAAGGAGGTAAAGGGGATATAAAGTGTGAGGGAGCTGACATAAAGTAAGACAGATTGAGGGAGGAGTTCACCAGAAACAACACATTGGTGAGAAGGAACAGGGTGAAAAAAAGCAAGAAAAATGTAAATGAGGGAAAATAAGATGGAGCATAACCACAATTGTGCACGTGAATGGGATGAACTCATCCATAAAATGGAAATGGATAGCCGAGTGGATTAAAAAAACAGAATCCTGTAATATGTTGTTTACAAGAAACTCATTTAAAGCCAAGAGATATACACAGGGTAAAGGTTAAAGGCTGGAGCACAAGATGCTTCAGCTGAAATAAAAATTAAAATTAAAATTAAAAAAAGTAACAGTAGCATTCCTGATCTCAGAAAAAGCAAAAGCAAAAGTAGATCCAAGGAAAAGACAGAAGGAAGTTAACTTTATCTTGCTAAAAATGATGTTATATCAATGTTAAACATATATACATCAAGTGGTGTAGAATCCAAATTCTTAGAGGAGAAATTAAGTGAGTTACAGGAAAAAATAAATGGCAAAACTATACTGGTCAGGGACCTCAACTCCCTCCCTGCAAAACTACATAAATCTAACCACAAAATAAATAAGAAAGAAGGCATGGAAGTAAATCGAATTTTAGAAAACTTAGGTATGGTAGACCTTTGGAGAAAATTGAATGGGGATAAAAAGGAATATATCATTTTCCTCAGTAGTACATGCACCTAAATGCAAACTGACCATGTTAATACATGGCATAAAAATCTCACAATCCAATGGAGAAAGGCAGAAATATTACATATATCATTTACAGATCATGAAATAAAGGACCATGGAAATATAGGTTAAAAATCAATTGAAAATTAAATAATTTAATCATTAAGAATGAGTGGATCAAACAAGAAATCATAGAAGCAAACAATAATTTCATCAAAAAGAAAGACAAGAATGAGACAACGTATAGAAATATATGGGATATAGTCAAAGCAGTTCTTAGGGGAAAATATATATATCTAAATATGTATACAAATAAAATAGAGAAAGAGGAAATCAATGAATTGGACATGCAACTAAAAAGCTAGAAAAAGTCCAGCTATCAAAAATCCCCAATTAAATACCACATTAGAAATACTGAAAACCAAAGGAAAGATTAATAGAATTGAAATTAAGAGCCAAGATAGCAGAGTAAAAGCAGTGACTTCCCTGGGCTTTCTCCTAAACCCCTTCAAATACCTGTAAAACTGGATCTAAATGAATTCTAGAGCAGAAGAAGCCACAAAAAGACAGAGTGAAACAAATATCCAGCCCAAGACAACCTGGAGGGTTGATTAGAAAGGTCTATCACACCAGTCTGATACAAAAATGTCTCAGTGAATCTGAAGCAGGCCCCAGAGTACTGTATCACAGGCAGCTGGGGTGGTTTCCAGACTTCTTAACCCACAAATGCAAAAGACATCTTAGAAGGTCAATAGGAAAAGTCTGTGACCTTAGTGAGAGAGAAGCTAGGTCCCAGGCCCAGTCCTGGCCCAGCCTCAAGGCAGTGTCTTCTTCCTGGGGGTTCCTGCCTAGAGACTGAGGAGAAATTGAGTGGCTGATCAGAGAGGGATTGCAGGAATCTCATTGTTGGTGCTGAGGCAGGATTCTCTTGCTTTGCCTGTGCTTGCTTCTGGGTTACAGTTCTGGGTGGTGATCCTGGGGCAAGGAGGAGTGCTGGAGTGGTGGAGCTTGTAGTGGTGTTGAAGAGGAAATCCTTCTCACAGTTTCAAGACAGAAAAGAGTGATTGTGGTCACAGAGCAGAGCACAGACAAGGAAAGGAGTAAACACTGAGCCCTTAATCATACCACTTTGGAAGAACTAAAATCTTACAGGTTCCTAGAAGTATCTCTGAAAACAGCTGCACAAAACCACTGAAGCTTTGGACAGTACATTCTCCACACTGGAAACAGACTCCTACTTTAAAAAATGAGTTTAAAACTCAAGAAATTGGCTGGGATAATGAGCAAAATTTGCAAAAAAAAAAAGTCAGACCATAGAATCTACCTTTGGTGACAAAGAAGATTGAAACACACAACTGGAAGCAGAAAACAAAGTTAAAGCTCCTACATCCAAAGCCTCCAAGGAAAAATGTGAATTGGTCACAGGCCATGGAAGGGCTCAAAAAGGACTAAACTAAAAATAAATAATTTTTTTTTAAAAAAAGAGCACTCCTCTTCCAGTAGGGCATACAAGCCATGAACTGACAACATGATGGTCTTTGGGTAAAGAGAGAGAAGGCTAAATGACCATCTTTTTATTAAAAGGCTGCCATTATTTTTTAATGGATCTTTTATATTTGTTATACATGTGCATATATACATACACACACAGATACCTTTTGTTGTATACCAGACTGCTAAAGGGTTCCATAACACAAAAAAAGCTAAAATCCCTGTTCTTCTTTTTCGCTCATTATTTAGACATTTCTCTTTTGGGTTCTTTTGGCAAAGAAACTGGAGTAGTTTCATTTCTTCTCCAGCACATTTTTTTCAACTTTTCTTTTTTTTTAAATTTTTATTTATTTATTTTTAGTTTTCAACATTCACTTTCAAAAAATATTGGTTCCACATTTTCCCCCATCTCATCCCTCCCCCTACTCCAAGATGGCATGCATTCTGAATATCCCTTCTCCTAATCTGCCCTCCCTTCTATCTCTCTCCTCTTTCTCTTATCCCCTTCCCCTGCAATTTTCCTGTAGTGCAGTATATATGTCAATACCCCATTTCCTGTATTTCTCATTTCTTAGTTGCATGTGAAAACATTTTTTTAACTTTTGTTTTTAAAACATTTGATTCCATTATTTTTTTTCCTTCCTCCCTCCCAACCCACCCTCATTAAGAAGGCAAGCAACTCGATACAGGTTATACTTGTATAGTGATGCAAACTCTTCCATAGCAGTCATGTTGTGAAAAACTAAGTATGTTATGCTTCATTCGATCTTGCTTCTCATTTATTCTATTCTCTTTTTTGGCCCTATCCCTCCTTAGAATTGTTTGCTTCTGATTAAACTTTCCCCCAATCTGCCCTCCCCTCTATCATCCCCCCTGCTCTCTTGTCCCCTTCCCTCCCTATTTTCCTATAGGGTAAGATAGATTTCCATACCAATTAAGTGTGTATGTTATCCTTTCTTTAAGCCAAATCTGATGAGAATAAGATTCACTAATTCCCTCTCACCTCCCCCAATATCTCCTCTACTGTAAAAGCTTTTCTTCTCTGTTTTATGTAAGATAATTGGCCCCATTCTACCTCTCCCTTTCTCCTTCTCTATGAATAATTCTCTCTCACTCCTTAATTTTATTCTCCAAATATCACCCCTTCATCTTCAACTTGCCTTGTAACATCTATCTATCTATCTATCTATCTATCTATCTATCTATCTATCTATCTATCTATCTATTTATCAATACATTTTTTTCCCTCCAACTACTCTAAAGCTGACAAAGGACTCATGAGTTATAAATATCATCTTTCCATGCAGGAATGTAAAGAGTTCATCCTTAATAAGTCTCTTATGATTTCTTTTTTCCTGTTTATCTCTTCATGTTTCTCTTGAGTCTTGTAACTGAAAGTCAAATTTTCTGTTCAGCTCTGGTCTTTTCATCAAGAATGCTTAAAAGTCCTCTATTTCACTGAATATCCACTTTGTCCCCTGAAGGATTATGCTCAGTTTTGATGGGTAGGGGATTCTTGGTTGTAATCCTATCTCCTTTGCCCTCTGGAATATTATATTCCAAGCTCTCCGGTTCCTTAATGTAGAAGCTGCTAAATCTTGTGTTATCCCAATCTTGTTTCCACAATACTTCAATTGTATTTTTCTGGATGCTTGACATATTTTCTCCTTGACCCAGGAACTCTATAACTTGCCTATGATATTCCTAGGAGTTTTCCTTTGGGGATCTCTTTCAGGAGGTGATCAGTGGATTCTTTCCATTTCTCTTTTGCCCTCTGGTTCTAAAATATCAGGGCAGTTATTGATCCTTTTTTTAATTGATTTTTCTTTTTTTGGTGAGCTGATCAGGGTTGAGTGACTTGCCCAGGGTCACACAACTAATAAATGTTAAGTATCTGAGACCGAATTTGATCTCAGGTCCTCCTGACTCCAAGGCCAGAGTTCTATTCACTGCACCACCTAGCTGCCCCAATTATATTTTCTTGAAAGATGATGTTTATTCTCTCTTTTTTGACCGTGGCTTTCAGATACTCCAATAATTTTTACATGCTCTCTCCTGGATCTATTTTCCAGGTCAGTTGTTTTTCCAATAAAATATTTCACATATTTTTTCATTCTTTTGAATTTGTTTTACAGTGTCTTCATTTCTCATAAAGTCACTATTTTCCACTTGCTCCATTCTGATCTTTAAGGAAGTATTTTCTTCACCAAGCTTTTGATCTTCTTTTTCCATTTGGCCATTTTTTTTCTTTTTAAGACATTTTTCTCCTACTTGACTTTTTGGACCTCTTTTGCCATTTGCATTAGGCTAACCCAAACGAACTCAGCTCTTCTCCCAGCCAGGTGGAATACACCCTTCTGATCAACTATCTAGGTTGTCTTGGGCTGGAAATTCATTTATCTCTATCTTTTTGTGAGTTCTTTTGCTTTAGAATTTGTTTAGAGCCATTTTTTACAGTTATTTGGAGGGGTTTGGGGGAGAGCTCAGCCAAGTCACTATTTTGCTCTGCCATCTTGGCTTCACCCCAAAATTCTTGCATTATTGATAAAATTATTTAATTACCCAGAAAAAAAAATAAAAAGAAACAGGCAATAAAAGGCTTTTTCAGTGGATGGGAAATGCGGGAAGGTAAGAGGAAATGAGTGAATCTCATTCTCATTGGATTTGGCTTAAGAAGGGAATAATATATGCACACAATTGGGTATGGAAATCTATCTTACCCTACAGGAAATTAAGGGACAAGGGGATAAGAGAGTTTGGAAATGATGGGCAGGACGATTGGGAGAGGGAGTAATCAGAAGCAAACACTTCTGAGGTGGGACAACATCAAAAGAGAGAACAGAATAAACAAGGGGTGGGATAGAATGAAGGGAAATATTGTTAGTTTTCCACAGCATGACTACTATGAAAGTGTTTTGCATAATGACACAAGTGTAACCTGTATTGAGTTGCTTGCCTTCTCAATGAGGGTGGGTGGGGAGGGAGGAAGGGAAAAAATTTGAAACCCAAGCTTTTAGAAACAAATGTTAAAAATTGTTTCCACATACAACTGGGAAAGGAGATACACAGGCAATGGGGTATAGAAATCAATCCTGCCCTACAGGAAAATTGAAGAGGAAGGAGATAAGAGAAAGGGGAGAGAGATAGAAGGGAGGGCAGATTAGAAGAAGGGGTATTCAGAATGCAAGTTGCCTTGGGTTTGGTGGAGAGATGGGATGGGGATAAAATTTGGAACTCAATATCTTTTGTAAGTGAAGGTTTCAAACTAAAAATAAATTTATTAATAAATATTAAAGAAAATACACTAAGAAAACTATTGAACTAACAAGTAAAACTAAGAGCTGGTTTTGTGAAAAAAAAAACAATGAAATGGATAAACCTTTGGTTAATTTTATTTAAAAAGAAGGAGGAAGAGGAGAAGTATCTAGCAGAGGTGACAGAGAAACTGTGATTAGATAGATAGGAAGAGAACCAGAGACATCAAAAATGTCCGGAAGTATGCAGATAGTACTGGTCCCAAGTACATTTTTTATTGCGTATTTTTATACCCAACAGCTATGCCATTATGATGCATATAATAAGCAATTATTATTCCTATTGAATTGAATTATTAAAGTGATTAAGAAAATGATCTGGGAATTCTGATTGCCAAATGCTGTGTAACCTATAATCTTAGAGAGCTGCCTGGAGCACTGAAACATTAAGTTATTTCCCTTTAGTCACCTTGATAGAATATTTCAGAAGAACTTGAAACTAGATCTTTCCAATTCTATCTACTACTTTTTCTCAGTTTCCATAAAAATCCTAAAAAAGTAGATTAGCTCCACTTCTATAGAACAATGACAAAAACAAGGAGCAAATTATAGTGCGAAAAATCACACAAAACAAACTTTAAAACAGTTAAAAATGTTTAAACAATCTAATAGGTTACACAAAAGACAGATACAATTACATGAATCTCTTTATAGAAATAAAGAAATAATAATTTGAGGGATAATGATTTTCATGGCAGAGCTGTAACTGCAAAATAAAAATGATTATACTACCTACCTACTTTACAGAATTAGTGCTATTCCAATAAGATAATTTTAACAGGAGGTCTGGTCAATGGGACACCCTTCTTTATGAGAATGAGCAGTGAGGTCTGCCTTATGTAATCTTCCACACAGATTCAAGAGCAATGTCAACTATTATTTTTAATATTCATACCATGTGAAGAACTTGGGGAAGGTGGTTGAGGGGGGCAAGGCTATCTACTACCTGCCAAGCCAGAACCCAGAATGTTTACAAAAAGCCCTAAACAGAAGGTTGTGCTACTTCAATTTTTTTTCAGCTGCATTTGATTATAGAGGTAGAAAATACTGTAAGGTTTCAACTGAAGAGAAGCAGAGAGAGAGAGAGAAAAAGAGAGAGAGAGAGAGAGAGAGAGACAGAGAGAGACAGAGAGACAGAGAGACAGAGAGACACAGACAGAGACAGAGAGTGTTCAGGTCTTAATACTTCCTTGTAAAATGATACCATATGAAGAATAAGTCCATGTCCATGGTCATGCTGTTGCTTTTCTATGCATTACAGCTATTTCTTCCTGCTTTTAGGTGAAGGAATATTAAACTAAGACACTACCTTATGAGCTCTGAAATGTCAAGAAAATGAATGATTAGAGTTCTAAGACCTGGAGTTCATGGCACATTTTGTAGTGAGTTGAGCTGAATAAAGAGAAAAGTTTTTATATTGCAACCAGATTGAATTAAGATATAAGTGAGTTAAAGGCAGTCAAGACAGAATGGCAGTAATATATTCAACAGCTGTCTCACATGTTAAGTCTGGCCTATTCTCACAGGGACTGTGATGGTACAGGGGACTTGGAAGCTTGGTGAAAAAAATAATGTGTTTCTGTTCTTAATAATATTTATCAGTAAATATCCTTTTGTAAAGGCTAATTGATGTTACGATTGCACTTTTCACTGATTAAGTAAATTTATACCAGGAATGTCAAATATGAGTATACATTAGGATATTTATAACTATAATCACAATAATAAAATTATGAATAATATGGTAATCTCATGAGATGTGTAAAAAGCCATTTATGAAATATTTCTTATTATGTTAGCATATTAGAAAGAAAAGATCTTTCCATAATATATTCAAAGTTTTATATTTAAAAATAACAGCTATCATCATTTCCAAAAGCTGAAGTTGGAAACTTTCCTGGTAAAATGAGTAGTGAACAAGAATGTCCACCACATTCGCTGCTATTTAAAATAGTCACATGTGATAGGTATAGCAATAAGGAAAAAAAAAAAGATGAATTGAGAAAATAAGTAAGGATAGAGAGGACACAGACATTTTCCTTTGCAAATTTCATAATTTCTTAAAGAATTTTATAGTATTATAAAAATTAAGATGATAACTTCTTTAAGTACCAAGTTTTCAAAAACCAGTTCCCCTAGAGTAACAGGTTTTTTTTTAAATGTTACAAAGAAAAGGCTGACAGAATTGATAGAAATAAAAATTCCACATAAGAAAATGAAAGAATACTCGGACTTTATACAGCAAAATCTGTGCAGAATTTATGTAAATGTAAGTACCAACATATTTTAAACAAAAATCAAAGGAGGACTAAATAATTCTAGAACTCATTAATGTTCATACTTGAGTCATGCCAAAGTAACAAAAATGATGATGTCATCCAAGGTACTGTTAATTAATGCTATTGCAATCAAATTACCAAATATGGAATTTATAACATTAAATAAAGCAATATAATTCATTTTTATAACAAAATTTCAACATTCCCAAGGAATGTAATAAAAAAAAAAGAAAAGGTAGGAAGAGAACTTGAGCAATATAAGTTCTCACACTTCACTATAGCATGCTAATAATCAAATCTTTCACTGCTGGAATAGTGGCTAGAAAGCCATTTTAGACTTAGCATAAATATTTTTATTCAAGTCAGGCTTCCAGAAGGCTGAATGTCAGGATGTATCAGCAGAAAATATGTTGTGTCTTGTAGTGACCATAAATAAGTCATTTTCCTTTCAACATTTTCACTGAGAAAGAGAAGTTGATAAGACATTTCAATATCTGCAATTTTCTAATCAGTTTGTAGATTAAAACATAATTCCATGAGAAAAAATTAATACATGAAAGAGAACTGATAATAAAAACCTAGAAATATGTATACTATTGCCTTGCATCCAATAGATCAATCATTTGACTAGAGATGCTTTGTTTTTCGTGTTTACAAGAAATTATGGGAAAATTCTAAGAGACAAGACAAAAATAGCTTTAGAAATATAACTTAAAACTTCTGCCAACATCAATTCCAATTGGATAAATAACCTAAATCTAAAAACTACACAATGAGAATGTTGAAGAAAAATGAAAGGTTATATCTTTCACAAGTATGGAAAAGGAAACAAGTATGAACCAAATATAGAATTGAAAATATTGTTAAAGACAAGATATCAAACTTCAATTGTATAAAAATAAAATCTATTTTCCAGAATAAAATAATACAGTCTGAATGAAAAAAAATGCAGATTGGAAATACTTTTATTAAATACTTTTATGATAAAAGACTGACAAACAGAATTCATGGGAATAGACACAAATGTAAGATTGCATATTTATGTAATAGGCAAGCGGCCAGAGGAAATTAACAAAATGTTTTCTTTCTTTTTTTTACCTTAATAATATTTTTAAATTACAAATAAATATAATTTATAGCATTCATTTAGGAAAATGAATTCCAAATTCTCTCCCTCTTTCCTCTTTACTCCTTCCCTGGTATGGTAGGTAATTTTACTTAGGTTTTACATGTGAAATCATGCAAAACATATTTGTATATTACTTATGTTGTAAAAGTAGACACAAATGAAAAAAAGAGAGAAAAAAAAACAAAGAAAATGAGAAATACTATCCTTCAATATGCACTTAGTCTCAGGAAACATAAGTGGGAATCATGGTGGAGTTCTGCTGAAAATCACTTGATACTGAAAAGACAATGAAGTATAGTGAATCACCTCAAAGGAAACAGGAAATATACGAGAAGCTAGGGAAATGGATAGTAATGGATTGGAATGATGGTATACTAATAAAGGTCAAGAAAGCCTTCTGAAATAGTGTTATCATCAGAATGCTTTCTGTCTTTGCCTCTGCCCCACCCACCCTCTCTTTCTGCTTCTGTCTTTCTGTCTCTCTTTTTGTCTCTCTACCTTTCTATCTATCTCTGTCTCTGTGTCTCTGTCTTTCTCTGTCTCTTTTGTTCTCTCTGTGTGTCTCTCACACTCTCTCTGTCTCTCTCTCTGTCTCTCTTTCTCTTCCCAGAAAGCAAAACAGTTCAAATTATTTTAGTGATATGTCAGTCCTTCAAAAGTGAAAGAACCAACCAGCAAGATAAGGAAGTTTTTGGTAGGGTAAAATGCATACAGTCCATTGCAGGGCTAAATTACAGGTGTTTTGCAATAGTGAAAAAGAAGAAATCTTAGTATGGACTTCTTTATATCATAAGCTTAGAGAGAAGACATGTCAATGGAAGTAAATAATCACAGATCACAAATTTCAAGTAGAAAGGATATTTGGTTGCATGCAAACCTCCCATTTTGTATAGTTCAAACAGCCTCAGAAAGTTTAAACCTTTTGCAGGGTCACTTACCAAGTGTCTGAGGCAAGGTTTGTATTCTGGTCTTCTGTCTCTAAGTCCCGTGGTCTGTCCATTACAACATACCTCCTTTAGAATTTGGAAGGTTTTAATAATGAAATATTGAGAACCTCAGGATGAAAAAAAAAATTCTAAGTTTTAATAAAAAGCAGGGATTTTCTGAAGAAACAATATGGATGTTTTAGTAAATAATGAACCAACTTTAAAAAAAATGATTAGAAGATGAAATGAAAAGTTTATTTAAGGAGAATGATCCTTAGATGGAAAAAGGGAACATGATTGATAGAAAGTTGAAGTCAAAGATAAAGATATACTAACAGAGCTTATGACAGCTTTTGATGAGATCAGGACACCTGGCTTGGATGACCAATACCTTTAAGTATTCAGAGAACTGTCAGTTGTGATTTCTGAGCTATTGACAAGCATCATTTTTAAAATGTTGAATAGAGTAAATATCATGGGACTAAACAAAAATGTAAATGTTATTCTTACAGGAAAGAAAGAAGGAATGAATGAATAAAAAAAGGAAAGACAGGAAGAAAGGAAGGAAGAAGGAAGAAAGGAAAAGAGAAGAGGGAAGAGGTTTGTCAAAACCATATGTAAAGTATGATCTAAGTCACTAATAATTAGAGAAATGCAAATGATGAGAACATAGGATCAATCTCATAGAGACCAATATTGATAAATATGATAAAATAGAAAAGAAAATTACAAATGATACAGGGACATCAGGAAAACAGGCACAATAATTTCTGTGGGTGGAGCTATAGATTTCTTGCATACTCTTTTACCTGGGAGAGTCAGGAAAAAATGTTTTCTCTTTTATAAGCCATAATAATGAGTGAAATTTTTGTATCTTACTTTGATTTACTTTTCTGTTCACTGTAGTAATGTTGTCATGCATTTATTATTTGAACTGTTTTCCATTACCCATTTGTTTATATGTTATTAGTCTTCAAATGAAAAGTGATATAATCACATGGATTTTAACAAATGATACTTTTATTTTGGAGGGGTGGGGCAGAACTTCTATTAGTGAGACATCAGTTCTCAAGACATTGTACTGCCCTTATATTTGTTTTCACTCCTCTATTTTTACTTTAGAAAATTGTCTTTAATTGTATCCACTTCACTCTAAACCTTTCCTTCAGAAGTTCCAGATTACAGCAAATTTTCCTCAGACATCTAGAGTTGTAATTACAGACAGATATATCTGACACTTCATGTTTACAGTGTAATGTTATTGGCACTTTACTGACGTTCCCAATCTTTAGCTAAATAAGCAATATACATTTCAGTCAGGAAAGAAAAAAAATAGAAGAAGAAGAAAACTCCCTGGATGCAAAGTTAAAAATATTAAATAGTCTTTGCAACAACTTTTCAAGTCTACCTCAGCCTCTAACCCAACTTCCTATTGATTTTTTATATATAAAATGGGAATTTTTATTCCTTTTCCAATGAAATTTTGCATTCTGTGATTTTCTGTCACACAGTATTAGCCATATTTCTGTTTTAGCATTCCATCTAGATGAACTGGGCAATCATTTCTTCTATTAATTCCACTTTTCATTTGATTTTTTAAGGAGATTCTAGATATTTCACTTCTAGAATTCTGCCTTTGATTACCTATTCCCTCACAGATATATCAACGGCAATTATTTCCTTCTATTTTATTACTTACAGTTTCATATATTGCAATTTCTCATTATTAAGAAGCATCAAATAACACATCTGAGACTGACTTGAAAACCATTCTTTCATCTTATAACGTGAAAAAGATTTATAATATACATATATTTAAATCAACTTGTTACTCTGCTGTGATCTTTTTTGTGAATATTCTCTGCATTGTGTTACTTTGAAAGACAATAATAAAAAGAACTAAGGAGCTGCCTGATATCCTAACAAGTGTCTCTATTAAGAGAGAAACAATGCACATAAATCATATTGTTTCATATAATCTTCCATTAAGTACCAAAAAAGAAAGTAAGACTTCTAACTGACTAATTCAGTAGAGTGCCTGAAGAGTAAACCTATTTTACTGTTATATAAGAGAGTTAGAGAAATATTTTGCACTTAAAAATTTTACCTCTTGTTAATTTCCAAAAAAATCTGAGGATAGATATGTATGTTACTAACAATCCCATTCCATATTTACTGGTTCAATCATTGGATCTATAATCATATTTGTGTAGAAACGCCTTCCATTGGCGTAGATAAATTTGAACCCATTTCTTCACAACATGTACAAATTATGTCTGTCCTCTCTCTGGAATATTTCAAAAGAAGTAAAAAAATGTATTAGATGTATTCTTCCAAACCTCGTCATATTTAAAATCCATTCAACCAACATGCATTACACATGTACTATATGCAAAACACTGTACTAAACATTGGGGATATATCAAAATACAAAAAAAATAAAATTACTGTATAATCTGGTAGATAAATTAGAGAGCTGCATCAGACTCAGATGTTGTTCCTACTATCATCAACCTAGCAAAGGACATAGGTAGGCTTCCTAGTTCCAATTTCATCATTCTCTCAACTGCATCAAGTACTGAAGATACGAAGGGAAGAACAAAAACAGCCCCTGCTTATGTGAAGTCCACATTTTACTGGGAAAATATTATATTTACACTGATAATTTTAAAACAATATGACATGGGACAGGCTTTAGATACTGTGAGGTCCATAAAAGCCTTTCTTTAATATTTGGGCTACGACATGAGATTTGAAGAAGGTTGAGGATTCTAAGGGATTGCAGAAAAGGTTACATTACAAGCTTAGAAATCAAAGTTAATGCTCACTTGGAGGAATGACACAGCATAGTTATTGAGAACTTGAGTTATCTAGAAAGCTGCTGGACCTAAATGTTCAAAAATGGAGTAGCTAATACATGTAGATTTCCTTACTGGCATTCAACTTATCATTCAGAAAGTGGAGGAAGCACCTATTAGATCTACCATTTACTTTATCTTCAACAACAATGAAAAAAAAACTGCTTTGCAAAGTAATACAGATTGAGAACCTTCAGGGAATACGAATATCTTAGAAGATATAACAAAGCAGAGCAATTAATGTGTATTCTAATATACCTCCTATAAAAGGGGGTGAAAAGATTTCAAAGGTATAAAAAAAATGAGAGGCAGGATAAAATAGCTTAAATTTCTGTAGTGTTTGTTACCTCAGGGGAGATGAAAAACTTTAAGTAATAAAAATGGAAAGATACACATAAAATCTATTCTAATGAGAAAGAAAGGGGAGGGAAGTGATTTAAAGAAACTGATGTAAATAAACAGTAGGTTATCAATCAACTTAGGTTTAAAAGAGATACATAAAGAAGATATTCTGAATGAATACAAACATGTGTCATGAGCCTAATCATACAGCATACTAAATCTCACAATAAGTGGAGGCTGGAAGGAATCCCAAAAAGAGAACAAACAAAGTTGTTTGTTTTTTTGAGATTGATCAAAAAAAGAAGAAAGATTAATGAAGAGGTAGGACATGTGCTCAAAATGACTGGGATAATGATAAAAGATCTCTGTAAGAATCTTTAAGGCCATGGCTACCACTCACATTAATGTAACACTTTAAAACTTAAGAATGCATTTATTTTATATCAACAGCCCTGCAATAGAAGTAATAACATTATATCATGAGATCCACATTAACCCATCCAGAAAATTAATACCACTTTTATCCACAGGAAAGGAATGGGCTTCATGTCCTTTCTTTATGGCTTTTTTTTTTTGCAAAAACAATAACTTTAATTGTAAAATTATTTTTTTTCTTTTTATTAATTTATTTTTAGCTTTCAACAATCACTTCCATACACTTTTGAGTTTTATTTCCCCCCTCCCTCTTCACCTCTCTTTCAAAAACAGTATACAATCTGATATAAGCTCCACATTCCTATTAAACACATTTTCACATTAGTCACGTTGTGAGGAAGAATCATAACCAGTTGGAGGAACCACCAGAAAGAGGAAACAAAACAAGACAGAAAGGAAAAAAAGAGCAAATATTACACTTCAATCTGAATTCAAATTTCTTAGTTCTTTCTCTGGATGTGGATAACATTTTCCATGATGAGACTTTTGGAGATGTCTAAGATTCTTGTATTACTGAGAAGGCCTAAGTCTATCAAAGTTAGTCATTGCAGAAGAGGCGGAGCCAAGATGGCAGAGTGAAAGCAGTGACTTGATTGAGCTCTCCTCCAAACCCCTCCAAATACTCATAAAAAATGGCTTTAAACAAATTCTGAAGCAGCAGAACCCACAAGAAGACAGAGTGAAACAAATTCCCAGCCAAAGACAACCTATATGTTTGACCAGAAAGGTATATCGCGCAGGGCTGGGAGCACAGCGCGCCTTGGGTGCGCAGGCTGCCAAGAACCTGGAGCAGGCCTCAGAGGACTGAATCGCTGGCAGCTGTGGAGGTTTCCAGACTCTTTAATTCACCAATGCCAAAGACAACTTAGAAGGTCAGTGGGAAAAGTCTGTTTCTCTCAGTGCTGAGCAAGGAAGGTGGGGTTTCAGCTCCATTCCCCAAGAGCATGGATCTGGGGGAGCGGCTGCTTCCCGAGCTTCCGGCCCACAGACTGAAGGGGAATCCAGTGGCTGATCAGAGAGGGATTTCAGGGATCTCTTTGCCAGTGCTGAGGCAGGAATCTCTTGCTTTGCCCCTGTTTGGATCTGGGTCACAGTTCTAGGCGGCAGTGCTGGGGTGAGGAGGAACGCTGGCGTGGTAGAGCTTGGAGTGGCTGTGGAGAGGAACAATTCCTCACAGTTACATGACAGAAAGGAATACTTGTGGTCACAGGCCAGGAAAGGAGTAAACACCTCTCCCCTTGTCATACCACCTTAGAAGAACCGAAAATTTACAGGTCCCTACAAGTATCTCTGAAAACAGCTATACAAGCCCCTGAAGCTTGGGACAGTACTCTCCACATTGGAAGCAGACTCTTACCTTAACAAAGAGTTTAAAACTCAAGTAATTGGCTGGGATCATGAGCAAGCAGCGCAAAAAGAGTCAGACTATATTATCTTACTTTTTTTGAAAAAGAAGATCAAAATATACAATGAGAAGACGACAACAAAGTTAAAGCTCCTACATCCAAAGCCTCCAAGAAAAATATGAATCAGTCCCAGGCCTTGGAAGAGCTCAAAAGGCATTTTGAGAAGCAAGTAAGGGAAGTAGAGGAAAAACTGAGAGTGATGCAAGAAAATCATGAAAAACAAGTCAACAGCTTGCTAAAGGAGACCCAAAAAAATACTGAAGAAAATAACACCTTAAAAAATAGCCTAACCCAAATGGCAAAAGAGGTCCAAAAAGCCAATGAGGAGAAAAATGACCTAAAAAGAAAAATTGGCCAAATGGAAAAGGAAGTCCAAAAGATTACTGAAGAAAATACTTCCTTAAAAATTAGAATAGAGCAATTGGAAGCTAGTGATTTTATGAGAAATCAAGACACAGTAAACAAATCCAAAAGAATGAAAAATTAGAAAACAATGTGAAATATCTCATTGGAAAAACAACTGACCTGGAAAATAGATCCAGGAGAGAGAATTTAAAAATTATTGGACTATCTGAAAGCCATGATCAAAAAAAGAGCCTAGACATCATCTTTCAAGAAATTATCAAGGAAAACTGCCCTGATATTTTAGAACCAGAGGGCAAAATAGAAATTGAAAGAATCCATAGATCTCCTCCTGAAAGAGATCCCCAATGGAAAACTCCTAGGAATACTGTAGCCAAATTCCAGAGTTCCCAGGTCAAGGAGAAAATATTACAAGCTTCCAGAAGGAAACAGTTCAGGTACTGTGGAAGCACAATCAGGATAACACAAGATTTAGCAGCTTCTATATTAAGGTACTGGAGGGCATGGAATATAATATTCCAGAGGGCAAAGGAGATATGAATCACCTAGCCAGCAAAACTGAGTATAATCCTTCAGGGGAAAAAATGGTCATTCAGTGAAATAGTGGACTTTCAAGCATTCTTGATGAAAAGACCAGAGCTGAATAGAAAATTTGACTTTCAAATACAGGACTCAAGTGGAACATGAAGAGGTAAACAGGAAAGAGAAATCATAAGAGACTTATTAAGATTGAACTGTTTACATTCCTGCATGGAAAGATGATATTTATAACTCATGAGACCTTTGTCAGTATTAGGGTAGTTGGAGGAAAAATATTATATGTATGTATATGCAGATAGATAGATAGAGGGCATAGGGGGAGCTGAATATTAAGGGGTCATATCTGGAGAATAAAAGGGATGAGAGAGGATTATACTGGGAGAAGAAGAAAGGAAGAGGTAGAATGGGGTAAATTATCTCACAAAAAAAAACAGAAAGAAAAGTCTCTCAGTGGAGGGGAAACAGGGGAAGGTGAGAGGGAATGAGTGAATCTTATTCTCATAGGATTTGGCTTAAGGATGGAATAACATCCATATTCAATTAGGTATGGAAATCTGTCTTACCCTACAGGAAAATAGGGGAGAAGGGGACAAGAGAGCAGGAGGATGATAGAGAGGAGGGCAGATTGGGAAATTGGGTAATCAGAAGTAAATACTTCTGAGGAGGGACAGGGTCAAAAGAAAGAACAGAATAAATGGGAGGGCAGGATAGGATTAAGGGAAACAGAATTAATTTTTCACAACATGTCTACTATAGATGTGTTTTGCATAACTGTACATGTACAATCTATATTGAGTTGCTTGCCTTTTCAATGAGGGTGGGTGGGGAGGGAGGAAGACAGAAAATTTGAAACCTTAAGTTTTAAAAATATGTGTTTAAAAAAATGTTTTCACATGCTACTGGGAAATAAGAAATATAGGAAATGGGGTACAGAAGTCTGTTCTGCCCTGCAGGAAAATAGAAGGGGAAGGGGATAAGAGAAGGGGAGAGAGATAGAGGAGAGGACAGACTAAGGGAAGGGATATTCAGAATGCATGACATCTTGGGGGGGGGAGGGGGGAGATGCGGTAAAAATTTGGAACTCAAAAACTTGTGGAAGTGAATGTTGAAAGCTGAAAATACACAAATTTGTATTAAAAAAAGGTAGTCATTGCACAATGTGGCTATTAGTGTATACAATGTTCTCCTGGTTCTGCTCACTTCACTCAGCATCAGACCACACAAGTCTTTCTAGGTTTTTCCAAAGACTGCCTGCACATCATTTCTAATAGCACAACAGTATTCCATTACATTAATATACCACAACTTGTTCAGTCATTCCATAATTGATGGGGATACCCTCAATTTCCAATTCTTTGCCACCAAAGAAAGAGCTGCTATAAATATTTTTGTACATGTGGGTCCTTTTCCCATTTTTATGATCTCTCTGGGATACAGCCCTAAAGTGCTATTGCTGGGTCAAAGGATATTCACATTTTTATAGTCTTTTGGGCATAATTTGAAGTTGCTCTCCAAAATGGTTGGATAAGTTCACAACTTCAACAAAAATGCATTAGTGTTCCAATTTTCCCATGTCTTCTCAACATTTATAATTTTCCTGTTTTGTCATGTTGGCCAATCTGGTTGGTGTGATATTGTACCTCAGATTTGTTCTGATTTGCATTTTTCTAATCAACAGTGTATATTTAGAATGTTGTTTTCCTAAGACTATAGATGGCTTTAATTTCTTCATCTGAAAACTTCTGGTTCATATTCTTTGAGCATTTATGAATTGGGGAATGATTTGCATTCCTATTAATTTGACTTAGTTCTCTGTATATGTATTAAGAAATGATACCCTTCAGAGATAGTGGTTGTAAAAATTCTTTCTTTCACAGTTTATAAAATTAATTTTTATAAAATGAAAAATGCTATTGCATTCTCTAAGAATAATGATATCTGCTTTTATTTTATGGGTAAGTTTATCCCATTAAAATTCACAGTTATGGTTACTAAGTGTGCATTTCAATTCATTATACTTCCTGATTAAGGGGTCATATCTGGAGAATAAAATTAAGGAATGAGAGAGGATTATAATCAGAGAAGAAAGGGAGAGGTAGAATGGGGTAAATTATCTCAGAAAAAAAAAACCAGAAAAGTCTTTTATAGTGGAAGGGGAAATAGGGGAGGGTGAGAGGGAATGAGTGAATCTTACTGTCATAGGAATTGGCTTAAGGAGGGAATAACATACACATTCAATTGGGTATGGAAATCTGTCTTACCCTACAGGAAAACAGGGGGAGAAAGGGACAAGGGAACAGGAGGATGATAGAGAGGAGGGAAGATTGGGAAAGTGGGTAATCAGAAGTAAATACTTCTGAGGAGGGACAGGGTCAAAAGAAAGAATAGAATAAATGGGAGGGCAGGAAGGATTAAGGGAAATAGAGTTAGTTTTTCACAACATGACTACTGTGGACGTGTTTTGCACAACTGCACATGTACAACCTATATTAAGTTGCTTGCCTTTTCAATGAGGGTGGGTGGGGAAGGAGGAAGGCAGAAAATTTGAAACCTAAAGTTTTAAAAATATATGGTTTTTTTTTAAAGTTTTCACATGCTACTGGGAAATAAGAAATATAGGAAATGGGGTACAGAAGTCTGTCCTGCCCTACACGAAAATAGAAGGGGAAGGAGATAAAAGAAGGGGAAAGAGATAGAAGAGAGGGCAGACTAGGGGAAGGGATATTCAGAATGCATGACATCTTGGGGTGGGGGAAGGGGGGGAGATGGCATGAAAATTTGGAACTCAAAACTTGTGGAAGTGAATGTTGAAAACTAAAAATAAACAAATTTATATAAAAAAAATTCATCATACTTCCTTCTGTTTATGCTTCTTTCTCTTTTTATCCTGCCCTTCCTCTAATGTATTTTTTGTTTGATCACTGTCTTTATCTATCTCTCTCATTATTCCTCATCTTTTCATATCTCCTTCATCTTCTACATCCCTGTTAGGTAAGACAGATTTATATTACCAAGTAAGTGTTTCTCCTATCCCCATCATTTTCCTCTCCACTGTAAAAGTTCTTCCTTGCATTATACTTTTACATGAGATAATTTTCCTCATTCTTCCTATCTCTTCTCATCTCATGAGATACACATTATCCCAAGGGAATCCCTCTGTCTCATCATATTTTTTTCTCATTCCAACAAAACTGACTTAGTCCCAAGACCTCTATATAGAATCTTTCTGTCTTTGATTATAATGACAAAGTTCTAAGCACTTATGTGGTTACATGTATGATCTTCTCCTAAAGGAATGCAAGTAATTGAAATTATTGAGTTCTTTATGTTTTCTGTTTTGTGTTTGCCTTTTTGTGATTCTCTTGAGTCTTGTATATGAAAGTCAGATTTTCTATTCAGCACTGGATTTTTATTGAAGAATGCTTGAAAGTTCTCTATTTCATCAAATAATATTTGATTTCTTTTTTTCTTTGACTTGTAAGCTCTGGAATTTAGCTATAATTTTATGGGAAATTTTCATTTTGGGATTACTTTCAGGTGGTGATCAGTGAATTCTCTCAATTTCTATTTTCCCTTTGATCTGGGCTCTTCATTTTATTATACCTTTCAGGTAGTTCAGTGATTTTTCAATTAGTTCCCCTTGAGCTATTTTGCAATTCAATTTTTTTTCTGATGAGATATTTTATATTTTCATATGTTATTTTCATTATTTTATCTTCACTTTTTGTTTGTTTGTTGTTGATGTCTCTGGGAATCATTAACTTCAACTTGCCCTATTCTACTTTAAGAAGTTATTATTTTTGTTGAGCTTTTGTATATAAATTTTTTCCATTTGGTCAATTCTACTTTTTTCAGAAGTCATTTTCATCAATGAATTCTGGTGTCTTTTGTTTAAGTTTCTACTTGGTCAATTCTGTTTTAGTATTTTCAGCCTCTTTTAGCAAGTTGTTATTTATCTTTTCATAATTTTCTTCCCTCACTTTCATTTCTTTCTTCAATTTTTCATCTAACACATTTCCCTTAATAATATTTTAATCTTCCCAATTACATGTAAATATAGCTTTCAACATTAATTTTCATTAAATTTTGATTTTCAAATTTTTCTTTCTCCATTCCCTCCACTCTCCCCAAGACAACAAACAATCTAATATAGGTTATACATTTAGAATCATATTGAACATTTCCACAGTAGCCATGTTGTGAAAAAAGAATCAGAACAAAAGGGAAAACCACAAGAAAGAAAAATAAAAACAACAAAAAAAGGTAAAATAGTATGCTTTGTTCTGCATTTCAGAGACCATAATTCTTTCTCTGGATATGGTTAGCTTATAACATCATGAGTCTTCTGGAATTGCCATGGATCATTGTATTGCTAAGGAGAAATAAGTCTATCATAATGAATCATCACACAATGTTGCTGTTCCTGTGTACAAAAATCTCCTGGTTCTTCCAACTTCACTGAGTTCATCTAAGTCTCTCCAAGTTTTTCCAAAGTCCATCTGCTCATCATTGCTTATGGAACAGTAATATTCCATTGCACTCATGTGATGTAAGTTGGTCACTTATTCCCCAATTAATGGACATCTCTTCAATTTCAAATTTTTGAATTATTTTTAAAAAAAAATATTTATTTTTAGTTTTCAACAAACATTTCCAAAAGGTTTTGAGTTTTAAATTTTCTCTCCCCTCCCTCCCTTCCCAAGACAGTGTGAAATCTGATATAAGCTCTACATGTACATTACTATTAAACATATTTTCACATTGCTCATATTGTAAAGAAGCATTAGAACCCATAAAAGCAACCCAAGAAAGAGCAAACAAAACAAAATAGGAGAAAAAAAGAGCAAATAGTATGCTTTAATCTGCATTCAAACTCCTTAGGATGTGGATAACATTTTCCATCATGAGACTTTTGGTGATATCATAGTTACTTGCATTTCTGAGAAGAGCTGTCTATCAATATTAGTCAACACACAACGTGGATGTTACTGTGTACAACCTTTTTCTGGTTCTGTTCACTTCACTCAGCATCAGTCTATACAAGTCTTTCCAGGTTTTTCTGAAGTGTACCTGCTTCTCATTTCTTATAGCAAAATGGTATTCCCTTACATTCATATACCGGAACTTGTTCAACCTTTCCCCAATTGATGGGAATACTTTCAATTTCTAATTATTTGCTACCACAGAAAGAGCTGCCATGAATATTTTTGTACATGTGAGTCCTTCTCCCATTTGTATGATCTCTTTGGGGTGCAGCCCTAGAGGTGCTATTGCTGGGTCAAAGGCTATGCACATTTTTATAGTCCTTTGGGCATAGTTCCTAATTGCTCTCCAAAATGATTGGATCATTTCACAACTCCACCAACAATGCATTAGTGTTCCAATTTCCACATATCTTCTCTAGTATTTATCATGTTCTTGTTTTATCATGTTGGCCAATCTGATAGGTGTTATGTGATACCTCAGAGTTGTTTTGATTTGCATTTCTCTAATCAATAGTAATTTAGAGCATTTTTTTATCTGACTATAAATGGCTTTAATTTCTTCATCTTAGAACTGCCTGTTCATATCCTTTTATAATTTATCAATTGGGGAATGGCTTGTATTCTTATAAATTTGACTTAATTCTCTGTATATTTTAGAAATGAGTCCCTTATCAGGTATTGGTTGTAAAGATTCTTTCCAAATTTTCTACTTTCCTTCTAATCTTGGTTGCATCGGCTTTGTGCAAATAACTTTTCAATTTAATGTAATCAAAGTTATTCATTTTGCATTTCATAATGTTCTCTATCTCATGTTTGGTCATGAATTGTTCTGTTCTCCATAAATCTGATAGGTAATCTATTCCTTGCTTTCCAAGTTTGCTTACAATATCAACATTTATATTTAAATCATGTACAACATTTTGACTTTTTTTTTGGTATATAGTGTAAGATTTTGGTCTATGTCTAGTTTCTGCCATATTCTTTTCCAGTTTTCCCAGCAGTTTTTGTCAATTAGAGAGTTCTTATCCCAGAAGCTGGTGTCTTTGTGTTTATCAAACAGTAGATTACTATAGTCGTTGACTACTGTGTCTTGTGTACCTAACCTATTTCACTGATCTACCATTCAGTTTCTTAGCCAATACCAAGTAGTTTTGATGAGTACTGCTTTGTAATACAATTTAAGATCATTTGTTTTCATTAGTTCCCTTGATATTCTGGACATTTTGGTCTTACAAATGAATCTTGTTATTTTTTCTAGGTTTATAAAATAGTTTTTGGTAGTTTGGTATGGCAATGAATAAGTAAATTAACTTAGGTAAAATTGGTTTTTTTGTTTGTTTTTTTATTATTATATTAGCTCAGCCTACCCATGGGTAACTGATGTTTTTACAATTACTTACATCTGACTTTATTTGTGTGAAAAGTATTTTGTAATTGTATTCATATATTTACTGGATTTGTTTCAACAGGTAGCTGTCCATATATTTTCTAATATTTATGGTATATTTAAATAGAATTTCTCTTTCTAGCTCTTGCTGTTGGGTTTGTTGGTAACATATAGAAATCCTGATGATTTATTTGGGTTTTATTTTATGGCCTGTAACTTTGCTGAAGTTGTTTATTATTTCAAAAATTTTTTTAACTTGATTCTCTAGGATTCTCTAAGTACATTATCATATCATCTGCAAAGAGTGACAGTTTTGTTTCTTTTTTGCCTATTCTAATATTTTCAATTTCTTTTTCTTCTCTTATTTTTAAAGCTAAGGTTTTCAGTACCATATTGAATAACACTGGTGATAATGGACATTTTTGTTTCACCCCTGATCTTATTGGAACTGCTTCTAGCTTATCTCCATTACATATAATGCTTGTTGAAGGTTTTAAGTAGTTACTACTTATCATTTTAAGGAAGACTACATTTATTCCTATTCTCTCTAGTGTTTTTAATAGGAAAAGGGATGTTGCATTTTATCTAAAGCTTTTTTCTGAATCTATTCAGATAATCATGTGGTTTCTGTTAGTTTTGTTGTTGATATGAACAATTACACTGATAGTTTTGCTAATATTGAACCAGCCCTGCATTCTTGGTATAAATCCTACCTGGTCATAGTGTATTATTCTCATGACCAGGTGCTGTAATCTTTTTGCTAATATTTTATATACGTGTTTTTCTTCTACATTCATTACAGAAATTGGTCAATGATTTTCTTTCTCTGTTTTGATTCTTTCCAGTTTGGGCATCAGCATCATATTTGTATATAAAAAAAAGAATTTATAAGACTCCTTCTTTACCTATTTTCGCAAATAGCCTATATGGTATTAGAATTAATTGTTCTTTAAATGTTTGATAGAATTCACTTGTAAATCCATCTGGCCCTGAAGATTTATTTTTCTAGGGGGTTCATTGATGGCTTGTTCAATTTATTTTTCTGAGATAGGATTATTTAAGAATTTTACTTCCTCTTCTGTTCATCTGGGCAATTTGTATTTTTGTAAATATTCACCCATTTCACTAAGATTGTCAAATTTAGTGTCCAATAGTTGGGCAAAATGATTCCTAATTATTGTTTTAATTTCCTCTTCATTGGTGGTGAATTCACTCTTCATTTTTTATACTGGTAATTTGATATGCTTTTTTTAAAATTAAATTCACCAAAGGTTAATATATTTTTTGTTTTCTTTTCATAAAACCAGATCTTACTTCTATTTATTAGTTCAATAGTTTTCTTAATTTTAATTTTATTATTCTTTCCTTTGGTTTCAGTATTTTTAATTTGTTATTTAATTTGGGATTTGTAATTTGTTTTTTTTCCAAGTGTTTTGTTAGTTACTTGCCCAATTCATTGATTTCCTCTTTCTCTATTTTATTCATGTAGGCATTTAGAGATATAAAACTTGCTCTGAGAATAGCCTTTGTGGCATCCCATAAGTTTTGATATGATGTCTCATTATTGCCATTCCCTTGGATAAAGTTATTGATTGTTTCTAGGATTTATTGTTTGACACATTCATCTTTTAGGATTACATTATTTAGTGTCCAATTAATTTTTAGTCTATCTTTCCATGACCCTTTATTACATATAATTTTTTTTGCATCATGATCTGATAAGGATGTATTCAATATTTCTGCCTTTCTACATTTGCTTGTGAGATTCATATGTCCTAGTACATATCAATTTGAGGTGTAAGTGACATGTACCACTGAGAAGGAAGTATAGTCCTTATATTCTCATTCAATTTTCTTCAATAGTCTATCATATCTAACTTTTTTAAAAAATTCTTTTCACCTCCTTAACATCTTTCTTGTATATTTTGTGGTTAGATTTATCTAGTTCAGAGATGGGGAAGTTGAGGTCCCCTACTAGATTAGTTTTGCTGTTTATTTCTTCCTGTAATTGCACGAACTCCTCTAAGAATGTGGATGCTATACCACTTGGTGCATTCATATTTAATAATGATATTTCTTCATTGTCTATGGTGTCTTGTAGGAGGATGTAGTTTCCTTCCTTCTCTCTTTTAATATGATCTATTTTTGCTTTTGCTTTGTCTGAGATCAGGATTGCTACTGCTTCTGATTCAGTCACTCCCAAAACCTGTTACTGATTTGCTGGTGCTGTGATTCTATTGCACAGCCTGCAGTCCTATGCTAGACTGCTTCTATCTCACCCAGTTCTGACAGATACCTCCAGTTGGCCTTATAGGATATCTCTGGTGTCTGTGGGCTGAGAATACTGGAATATGCTACTGCTGCTGGTGATTCTTTCCCCCAAAGTTTACTCTGGCTTTGCTCAGGCCAGGTCCACATTGCTTGCCACTCTTCTCTCAGGTCATACAACAGATCTTTCATGTTGACCTTTCAGTTTGTCTTGGGCTGGAAATCTGCCTCACTCTCTCTCTTTGTGGGTTCTACCACTCTACAGTTCATTCAGAATCACTTTTTAGAGGTATTTGAAGAGATTTGGGGGAGAGCTCAGACAAATCTTTGCTTTCACTCCACCATCTTGGCTCTGCTTTCCAATTTCCAATTCTTTACCAACAGAAAAATAGCTGCTATAAATATTTGTGTTCATGTGGGTACTTTTTCCCTTTTTATGATCTCTTTAGGATAGAGATCTAGAAATGGCATTGCTTGATCAAAAAGTATGTACAGTTTAGTTGCATTTTAGGCATAGTTCCAAATCATTATCCAGAAAGTTTGGATTAGTTCACAACTCCAGCAAAAATGCATTAGTGTCAATTTTTTCCAAATCTTCTCCAGTGTTTATTATTTTCCTTTTCTGTCATATAAGTCAACCTGATAGGTGTGAGGTGGTACCTCAGAGTGGTTTTGATTTTCATTTCTCTAATCAGTAGTGATTCAGAGCATATTTATATGATTATAGATATATTTAACTCATTCCTCTGAAAACTGACTATTATTACTTCTTGACCATTTATCAATTGGGGAAAGAATATTTTTCCTATAAATAAGACTCAGTTCTCTATATATTTTTGAAATGAGGCTTTTATGAGAAATACTAGCTGTAAAAATTGTTTCCCAGCTTTCTTCTTCCCTTCTAATCTTGGTTGTATTGTTTTGTGCAGAACCTTTTTTATTTAATGTAATCAAAATTAACTGTTTTTCATTTCATAATGTTCTCAGACTCTTGTTTAGTCATAAATTATTCCCTTCTCCATAGATCTGACAGGTTAACTATTCCTTGCTTTCCTAATTTACTTATGGTATCATCCCTGATATCTAAGTCATGTGACCATTATAACCTTTTCTTCATATAGAAGGTGTGATATTGGTCTATGTGCAGTTTCTGCCATACTATTTTCCAGTTTTCCCAGCAGTTTTTTTTTTCAAATACTGTGTTGTTATCCCTGAATCTGGAGTTTATGGGTTTGTCAAACAGTAGATTACTTTAGTTATTACCTATGTCTTATGTACCTCACCTATTCCATTGATCCACCATTCTATTTCTTAGCCAGTAACAAATATTTTTGATGATTGTCACTTTATAATATACTTTTAGATCTGGTATGGCTGTGGCAACTTCTTTTGTATTTTTTCCCCACTAAGTCCTTTGATATTCTTGACCTTTTGTTTTTCCAGATGTATTTTGATATTATTTTTCAAGTTGTATAAAATATTTTGGTAGTTTGATTGATGTACCACAAATAGGTAAATTAATTTAGGTAGAATTGTCATCTTAATTATATTAGCTTGGGCTTCCTGTGAACAATTGATATTTTGCCAATTGTTTAGATCTGACTTTATTTGTGTGAAAAGTGTTTTGTAATTGGTTCATATAGTTTCTGGGTTTATCTTGGCATATAGACTCTCAAATGTTTCATATCGTCTAAAGTTATTTAAAATGGAATTTATCTTTCTTTCTCTTTTTGGTGGGCTTTGTTAGCAATGTATAGATATACTGATGGTTTATGTGGGTTTATTTTCTATCCTGTAACTTTGGCAAAATTATTATTTCAAATAATTATTAGTTTTTTCTCCAGGATTCTCTGAATATACTATCATATCATGCTCAATGAGTGACAGTTCTGTTTCATCATTGTTTATTCTAATTCCTTCAACTTATGTTTGTTGTCTTATTGCTATAGTTGGCATTTCTAGTTACAAAATTGAATAATAGTGGTGATATTGAGCATCTGTGTTTCACCTCTGATCTTTTTGGGAATGTTTCTAGCTTATCCCCATAACATATAAGGTTTGCTGATGGTTTTACATAGGTGCTGCTTCTCATTTAAAGGAATACTTTATTTATTGCTATTCTGTCTCTTTCTCTGTCTCTCTCATAGGCTGCTATATTTGGTCAAAAAGCCTTTTCTGTATCTATTGAGATAATCACATGATTTCATTAGTTATATTATTAATAATATTATTTATGCTGATAGTTTTCCTAATGTTAAAGCAGCCTTGCATTACTAGTATAAATATCACCTGGTCATACTGTATTATCCTCATCATAAATTGCTGTAATCTCTTTTCCTCAGATTTTATTTAAAATATGTGCATGAATATGAACTAGGGAAATGGGTCTATATTTTTCTTTCTCTTTTGGGCTCTTCCCGGCTTCTGTGTCAACAACATTTTTTTTCAAAAAAAGATTTTGGTAAGACTCCTTCTTCCCCTATTTTTATAAATGGTTTATATAGCATTGGAATTAATTGTTCTTTAAGTGTTCGATTGAATTCACTTGCAAATTCATCTGGCTCTGAAGATTTTTTTCTGAGAAAGTTAATTCATTTTATGTTCAATTTATTTTTCTAAAATGAAGTTATTTGGGGTAGCTAGGTGGCGCAATGGATAGAGCACCAGCCCTGAAGTCAGGAAGAACTGAGTTCAAATCCAGCCTAAAACCAAACACATGACACCGGGCAAGTCAATTAACCCCAATTACCTAAAAAAAATAATAATAATAAATAAATTAAAAATACAAAAAATACAAAAATAAAATACAAAAATAAAAAGAAGTTATTTAAGTATTTCATTTCCTCTTCTGTTAATGAAGGCAATTTTATGTTTTTGTAAATATTTATCTATTTCAATTGGATTGTAAGATTTATTGGCATGCAGTTTGGAAAACTAGTCCCTAATTATTGTTTTAATTTTCTCTTCACTGATAATGAATTTAGCTTTTTTCATTTTTTATACTATAAATTTAGTTGTCTTCTTTCTTTTTATAATTTTTTTAATAAATAAATTAACTAGAAGTTTATCTAGGTTTATCTATTTTATTGTGTTTTCCCCCATAAAAGCATCTCTTATTTTTAATTATTTCAGTAGTTTTCTTACTTTCACTTATAATAATATCTCCTTTGATTTTCAGAATTTCAAATTTAGCATCTAATTAGGGATTTTAATTTGATTTTTTAAAGCTTTTCTATTTACATGACCAATTCATTGATCTCCTCTTCCCCTATTTTATTCATGTAAGCATTTAGAGATATAAAATTTCCCCTAAGAATTGTTTTTTGCTAATCTCATAAGGTTTTGTATTTTGTCTCATTATTGTTATTCTCTTTAATGAAAGCATTGATAGTTTCTTTGATTTGTAGTTTGACCCACTCATTCTCTGGGATGAGATTATTTAGTTTCCGATTAATTTTTAGTTTATCTTTCCATGGCCCTTTATTACACATCATTTTTATTACATTGTGATCTGAAAAGAATGCCTTTAATATTTCTGACTTTATGCATTTTATTGCAATTTTTTTAATACCCTAATGAATGGTCAATTTTTGTGCAAGTGCAATAAACTCCTGAGAAAAAAGTTTATTCTTTTCTATCCCCATTCAGTTTTCTTCAGAGTTCTATGCTATCTAACATTTATAAGTTCTCTTCACCTCTTTAACTTTTTTTTTTATTTTGTGGATAGATTTATCTAGTTCTGAAAGAGGGAGGTTGATATCCCCCACTAGTATAGTTTTGCGGTCTTGGAATCTTGGAATCACAAATAGAAGTAGCTTGGTGAAATTGTAGATTGAGTGCCTTATCTAGAGTCAGAAAGACCTGAATCCAAATCAAGCATCAGAGTATTACTAGTTTTGTGGCCTTAGACAAATCACCTAACCTGTTTCCTCATCTGTAAAATTGGGATAGTCAGAGCATCCAATTCTCAGTTTTGTTGTGAGGACCAAATGAAAAAATATTTGTAAACACAACACAGTACCTGTGCAACAGGCGCTATATGAATGTTAGATTATACTATTATTAGAGGAAGTCTCTCTAATACGTGACAGAGAATGAGCCTTTCTGATACAAAAACAGGGTAGGAAGTAATCTTTGGAGCTGTCACAATACCAAAATATGGGGAAATATCAGACCAAAAGCTCAATTTGGATGCAGATTTGAAGGACTGTAAAATTCCTTTCCTATATCCACCTATTTGCATAGTATATCCATTAAGAAATTTTCTTTGAATACAATCATGTTTGTCAATGTATTTCCTTTTTTTCCTCCCTAGACTAGATACTTTGACTAGCACATTGCCATTTAGAGAAGCATTTCTAACTAAATTAAAGAATTTGATTTGATCAAGTCTCCTCTTCATTTGTATCTTCCTCAATTTCAGGGAGTTCTTATTCTTTAGTGCATGACCATGTTTTAGGAATTAACTTGCTATGTCACTTTAGACAAGTTTTCTCTTTTTAGGACTCTCTCTCTCTCTCTCTCTCTCTCTCTCTCTGTCTCTCTCTCTCTCTCTCTCTCTCTCTCTCTCTCTCTATATATATATATATATATATATATATATATATATATGTGTGTGTGTGTGTGTGTGTGTGTATGTATACATATATATGTATACATACATATCTATATTTGTATAGCTGCTGCATAAATTCCTTATAACTAAAATTATATTTTCCATTTAGCAAGGTTTAAATTGTAATTTTAAACCAATACAAGCAATAATTTAATTTTAATTCATTATTCTTTTGATTTGCTCAGGTGAGTGGATCTCAGTCAAAAAGTTTTCTGAATCCTAGATAACCTCAAATCAAAACAATATACAAAAATTGAGATTGATTCTTACTAATTTTCAAAAGTAAATGTTTACTACTTTTCCCAAAAATAGCAATGAATAAAAATGAATGAACAATATAAATTATAAAATGTGAATATTCATGTCCATTCTTATTGTATCAGAATAAAGTATTTAATGATTTGTATCATGCACTGTATTTAAATGTCCATTGACTTCTTTTCTCACTAAGCCTTTGCAACTAATATGAGCATGGTAGATGTCTGGTCCCTCAAAAATGCAGTCTATGACTGGTATTTCATGCTATGGTCACTGAAACTCAATTAGGGATAATTTTTGTGTTGGCATCTATCACATTTTGTGTTCAGAATATTTTGATTATTAATGATGGAGGGACCACTGATGAGAGAAAAAATCAACTATGAAACCATTGCTGATTTATCCAGAATAGCTTTGCTGAGTATTGAAATGAATGATTACTAAGTTTATTATGACAATGAGGTTATATGTTTTAAGGTTTATATCCAAAACTGAAAAGAATCCCTAATTTTCCTGACAAGATTACACTAAGGACACATGATTTTTGTTTTGTATTTTATAGTAAACCAAATTATAATTTCTGAGTTAGAACATAACTTGACATCTTTAAGTATTAAATATGAGTAAATAAAAATATAGTGAGGTATTGCATTATGGGAGGGAATTTTATTTCTCAGTAAAGAGCTAAAATATAATTTAATTGTTGGCACAGCATAGTTTTCAGTGTAGGTAGCAATGTTTCCATATTGATTTAAAATAAAGTAAAAATTTATTAAATAAATTTGGATTACAGTGTTGACCTTTAAACCTCTAGTTGGGGGTGGGCACATTTTATTGATGCCTGTAATACTTTTAAGTTTCGTGATTTGTAAATAAAAGTATTGATTCACAAAACTCACACAGTGTATCTTAGAATGTTGCAGAAGGTTATGAAAATGTCCAGATGTAAATTTTGCCGGTGGTACCAGTTTGTTATAAGACATAAGGTTTTGTATTCTGCTTGGCATTTTAGAAAATTACCATGCCATTTGACTCTTATTTAAAAAAAACACATAATTAGAATAGTTAATATCCACAAATCTCTTTAAATATTCAATTATATACCTCCTTAGCATTCATCAAAGTGGGATAGGTAGATTAGATAGATAGATACATAGACAGATACATAGATGCATAGATACATGGACAAATGTATAGGTCACCTCTTAAAATATCATATATAAGGTCATATAAAGTAAATAGAAATACATATTCTGATCATATGCAAAGATGATTTCAGTTACAGAAGTGGTCTGTCAGACACTTTAAAATATGTTCATGGGCCCAGTACAGCTTGAAGTCTCCATAGGAGGGATCTATTGCATTAGATTTGGAGGGAAATTCAGTTTAGGGCAGGCCTTGCCACTGCAGACCTGACCCAGTGGGCCCAAAGTGTCTCCAGGTAACTGGGTCAGTACTGTCAGTGGTGGTTTACATACCACTCAGCACACACACACAAAGGAAAATTAGAATATCCACAGGAAATGTCTATCACACCTATCTGAGAGTGGGGTACAATCCAGCATACATGGAACAGGCCCAGGGAGCCACTGAATCATCATCAGCAGCAGTAGAAGCAACAGAGGCAGCGGCTACTTCTGTAGCTCTCTCAGCTCTCAGACAATAAGGGGGTTGAATAACTAGTGAAAAGGAGATTACAAGGTTCTATTTACTAGAAGCAGTGGTGGGACTCTGTTACTTTGCCCACACTTGTGTTGGGGTTGCAGTTCTGAGTTGCAGTCCCAGGCTGAGGAGGAGCACTAACACACCAGAGTGTGCAGCCACAGTGAAGGGAGGACTCTCCTCACCATTCCAGGACATAACAGAGTGCCTTCGGTAGCTCATAGGCCAAACTACATGGAAGGAAAGTAGTAAACACCTCTCCTTAGATCATACCACCTTGAAAGAAGTGAAAATTTACAGGTCCATAGCAGTATCTCTGAATACAGCTACATAAATACATGAAGTTTGTGACAGTGTGCCTTCCACCCTGGAAGCAGAGGCCTATCTTAACAAAGAGTTAAAAAGTCAAGTAATTGTCTGGGGAAATAAGAAAAAAAATAGAAAAAAACCCTTCTGACTAAACAAAATTATTATAGTGACAAGGGGATCAAAATACACACTCAGAAGATAACAAAGTCAAAGCTCCTATATCCATAGGCTCCAAGAAATATCTGAATTGGTCTCAAGCCATGGAATAGCTCAGAAAGAATTTAGAAATCAAATGAGAGAGAGGAAAAACTGAGAAGAGAAATAAGAGTAATGCAAGAAAATCATGAAAAATGAGTTAACAGTTTGGTAAAGGAGGCAAAAAAAAATACTGAAGAAATAACACTTTAAAAAGCAGACTAGACCAAATAGCAAGAGAAGTACTAAAAGACAATGAGGGGAAGAATCTTTTAAAAAGCAGTATTGGCCAAATGGGAAAAGAGGCACAAAAATTTACCAAAGAAGAAAAAAATCTCTTTAAAATGAATTGAATAAATGGAAAAGGAAGTGCAAAAGCTCACTGAAGAAAGTAATTCCATTAAAATTAGAATTGAAGAAATGGGAGCAAATGATTTTATGAGAAATCAAGAAATAATAAAAAAAGAAACAAAAAAAATTAAAAAATAGAAACAGTATGAAATATCTCAGTGGGAAAAAAAACTGATCTGGAAAATAGATCCAGGAAAGATAATTTAGAAAATATTGGACTATCTAAAAGCCACGATCATAAACAAAAATAAAGAGCTAGACGTCATCTTTCAAGAAATTATCAAGGAAAACTGCCTTGATGTTTTAGAGCCAGAGAGTAAAATAAAAATTGAAAGAATCCACTGATCACCTCCTGAAAGATACCCCAAAATGAAAGCTTCCAGGAAGATAATAGCCAAATATCAGAGCTCAGGTCAAGGAGAAAATATTGCAAGCAACCAAAAAGAAACAATTCAAGCAGCATGGTTCCACAGTCATAATAACACAAGATGTAGCAGCTTCTACATCAATGGGACTGAGAGGTTGTAAAATGCTATTCTGGAGATCAAAGGAGCTAGGATTACGACCAAGAATCACCTACTCAGGAAAAATGAACGTAATCCCTGAAGAAGAAAAAACGATAATCAATGAAATTGAGGGCTTTCAAGTATTCTTAATGAAAAGACTACAGTGAAATAGAAAATTTAACTTTCAAATACAAGGGAAGCATAAAAAGATAAACAGTAAAGTGAAATCATATGGGATTTAATAAGATTAAACTGTTTATATTCCTACATGGGAAGATGATACTTATAACTCTTAAGATTATTCTCATTATTAGTTAGTTAGAGGGCACAGGTGTGAGGAGAATATGGAGAGAAGACATCTAAAAAAATTAAATTAAGGAGTGAAAGGGGAATGTACTGAGAGAAAGGGAAAGGGAGAGATAGAATGGAGTAAATGGAGTTATCTCACATAAAAGAAGCAAGAAAAAAACTTTTGCACTGAAGGGGAAAATGTTCGAGGTGAGGGGGAGTGAGTGAATCTTACTCTCATCAGGATGGGCTCAAAAGGGGAATAATATACATACTCCAACTTACCTTATAGGAAAGTAAGAAGGGAAGGGGATAACAGAATGGGGGTGATGGAAGGAAGGGCACATTGGGGGAGAGGGTAGTCTGAAACAAAATACTTTTGAAGAGGGATAGGGTTCAAGGAGAGAATTAATACAATAAATGGGGGAAATAGAGTGGAGGGAAATACAATTAGCAACAGTAACTATTAAAAAAATAAAGCAACTTCTCTTATAAGGACAACATTTTTCCAACATATAGAGAACTGAGTCAAATTTAAAAAAATAAAAGCCATTCTCCATTTGATAAATGATCAAAAGATATGAATAGTTTTCTGATGAGGTAATCAATATTAACTCCAGTCATATGAAAAAAAAATGCTGTAACTCATTATTGATTGGAGAAATACAAATTAAAACAATTCTGAGGTACTATCTCACAAATATTAGATTGTTTAATGGGACAGAAAAGGTAAATGACAAATAGTTGAAGAGATGTGGGAAAAAATGTGACATTAATGCACTTTCAGTGGAGTTGTGAAGTGATTCAACCATTCTGTAGAGCAATTTGGAACTATTCCCAAAGGCTATAAAACCATGCATACTTTTGCTCTAGCAAAAACACTACTAGGTCTGTATCCTAAAAGTGCAAAAAAAAAAAAGAAAAAAGAAAAGGACCTAAATGTACAAAAATATTTATAGCAGCTCTTTTCTGTTGCAAAGAATTGGAAATTGAGTGGACATTCATCAATTTGTGAATGGCTGAACAAATTGCGGTATGTGATTATGATGGTTTACTGTTGTGCTATGTGATGAGCAAGGTGTTCTCAGAAAAACCTGCAAAGGCTTAGATGAACTGATGTAAAGTGAAATATACTGTGTAGAAAGTAACAGCAATACTGTAACATGATCAGTTGTGAATAACTTAGCTATTCTCATCAATACAATGATAAAAGGTAACTCTGAAAGAATTATGATCAAAAATGCTATCAATCCCCAAAGAAAGAACTGTTGGAATCTGAATACATATTGAAGCATACTTTTTTTTATTTTATTTTTCTTTACATTATTTTTGAGAGGTCAGTATTCTTTCTCAACATGACTATTATGGAAATGTTTTACATGACTACACATGTATAATCTATATCAAATTGCTTACCTTCTTAATGTGGGAGTTTGAGGAAGGAGAAAGGGAGATATTTACCCATCAAAAGTTTTAAAAATAAATGTTTAAAATTGTTTTTACATATAACTGTGGGAAATAAAATACCAAATGAGCAAAAATATTTTTGTTATGCTATTAGGCTCATTTAAAATTATTTTTGCTTCACTTTTGTTTGATCAAAAATTTACTTGACTCTATGTGAGCTGTCCCTAAAAAATAAATATTTTTTGAGAGAAATAATGAATTTGGTGGTGCTGATGGCGGTGGTGGTTTTTGAGGTTTGTAGCTTGTTCTAGCCTGTGATTTCATCATCAGGATGTGAAAATGTCTTTTATCAAAGCAGATTGATGACTCATCTGTAACTAATAGTTGTGAAAATTGTATGAGGATGTATGGAAGAGAGAAGGAAATATGTATTTCCTTGCTCCATGTTTAATAAGCTCAGTATTTCTTATTAAATATCAAGCAATTTTCTTTCAGTTGTAAAACACTATAAAGTCATGGCCACCTGCAGCTATAAACATCAGTAATCAGACAATAAAGGTAAGGGGTGGTAACTCTGGCAAAAGCTTGGCAATTACCTTTTCTTAACCTCTTCAATTTAGCTCAATATAACTCTTCAGTCAGCTTTGATCTCACTGGGGATTGGGAGTCAGAGGTGACTCTGGGTCTATGTGATGGTTGTCAAGTTCCCAAAGCTCTTCAGATAGAAGAGATATTAGTGCAAAATACTAATAAGCATTATAGTTATAAGTGGTCCCAGCATGATTGTGTTTGCCAGCATCACAAGCAGGGAAATGATGTGTATATTTTAAACTTCAAACTGACAGAAAAAAAAAAAGCACGCGGAGCTTTGGGAAGCATTGTAGCGAAGTTGGCTTAGCAGCACAGCCTTTGAAGTGATGTGATTTTTATTCCTAGGAACAACCATGAAAGGAATGAAGATTGACCCTAAATGAAAAGTCAGATAAAGATGTTAATTTGAGAGTAGTAGAGTTCCAAGGGAATGGAACTGAATAATAAGAGTCTAGGCCAGGTTAATGGCAATGCAATTTACCAGAATGCCAGGGAGATTCAGTAAGATTGATTAGAATAATGAAGGTTATTTAAATAGGCAGATGAAAGCAAATGTCATAATTCCATTAGTTCAGTTCTCCTTTCATGGTGACATAAGGAAATTGTACACCTTTCATTTATGTATTTGTATTTTGATATTTTATATTTTTCTATTGTCTTTTGATAGCAGCTTCAGCATGATCATCAAACAAATATGTTTCATAATGTGTTTCTTATGAGAATAATACATTCATGATATAATGCCTAAAATGAGATGAGATGGTCACATTTTACATCCTTTGTCAATGTATGATTGTCCTTGTAATGTTATTTGTTGTGTTCCAGATATATTAACAGAACCTTAACAGGACCTCTCTTAGTGACACACTATTACCATTACCCTTGACAAATATGAAGGCCATGCTTAGTGTACAGATGGAGTTCATGTTTCTAGATTTCTTGACATTTTAAATTCAAATGTCAAATTTAATAGTTACATTAGAGAATTTTTATAATGAATAGAATAAATGAATTTTCCTAAGGAGAATATAACCTGTGTATTAATAAATTTCAAGAGTGTGGAAAAGATAAGAAAAGTTACTTGTAATCTAAAAAAAAGCCTTTTAGACAGAGATTAATTTACATCAAACAAATTAACCTATATTAATAGGCTCATCAAAATAACTCAATTGAGAATCAATATTCTTATGTTTCTCAAAGGATAGTCAGAGAAAGGTTGTTAGAGTTAATTTAGCTCACTCTTCTCATTTTCTATACAAAGAAATTGAGGTATAAAGAGTTTAACATCATCCAAAATATTAAAAAGACTTGGAATTTGAACCAAGAATCATTTAATTAAACACATTGTTGCTTCCATTAAGTTCAAAGTGTGCCTAAATCTGTTCATCCCTTCAATGAGGTTTGAAAAATTAAACAATTATAAGAATACCTTGAACACAAAATCTTTTTTTGTCAGTTAAGTGTCTTAACAAGTCATCCTGTTATTACACTTTTTCCAGTAATCACTGTATTGTTTCTTTCCTTTTGTTTTTCCTTTTGGGCAGTTGGGGGTCAGTTACTTGCCCAGGTCACTCAGCTAATAAGACTGTCAAATCAGGTCTGAGAACTCATGTGTTCCTGACTTCAGGGCCAGTGCTCTATACGCTGTGCCACCTAGCTGCCCCCATCACTGTATTATTAAGGGAACTCATCGGAAGACATGATAATCAACAATTTAATTCAAGGATCATTAAATCATTAGAGTGGAAAATTTCACCTTTCAATGGCTAGTCAGTTTAAATTCATACCCTAAACAAGGTTATATATCTCCTTCCATTGGAGATTACTGATATAACAGCAAAGCTTTACAACTACTTCTCCTTCGGGTTTTTTTTTTTTAATATTCCTGCTAAGTTAACATCTTTTTTATTTCTCTTTAAAATAACCACCCAAAATAGTGGACCATGCCTGGGGTGTCTTGGGCTAAATAGATGAAAACTTTTAAAGGGTTTAGTGCCTTTATGTTGATTATACAACATTTAAAACTGCACCAGTCCAGGGAACATTAATCAATCTATTTAACTTCTTGAACATTCAGGATTTTTGACTTGTTTTCTAGAAATTATTCACCAAATTATTTTTTTTTCTATTTACAATTGCCTTGCACATAAACAATTTCATTAATACTTTTGAATACCAAAACTTATATTTTGATAAACATTTGATAAACATTGATAAACATTTTACAATGGGGAAAGATGGATTATTTCTGAGCTAATATATGATCAAGCATCTATTGGGGTGGTTTTTTTAAAATAATTTTGACAATATTTAAAAGCCATTTGTATATGTGGAGCTGCCATAGATACTCTCTTTTCCCATCCTACTCCCCATAACTACTTCCCTCCACACAAATTATATCAAAGATCTTTCTTTGTTGGAGGAAAATGGGAAAAGAAAATTTGTCAAAGTCACTCTTTTTCAGAAGTATCTTGGGAAGAAAATTACATTTTATTACTGACATGAACAATGTAAATAACCAAGAGATAACATTCCATTTTGAAAGAAAAAGACAATTCTATTTATAAATGAACATACATTTCATTGGAAACTAAACAGGAAAGAAAAAGAATTTTGGAAAAATGCTGAAGTTAAGCAAAATTTGTGGAAATTTCTTTTGAAAATTAGGCCTATACATCTGACAATTTGAAAGGCCTTGAGAATGGGCTCAGGATGTTTCCTGCCTCACTAAGTTCAGAAACTTAAGACAAAACACATTGTTAATGGATTTTTCTTTTCTTGTACAATCTAGGGAATGCAAAAGTATTGTTAACCAATACATAGATTGCGTGATTATCATTAGTTCAGAGAGTACCCACATGGTTAAAACTTTGCAGAATCAAAAAGAGGAAGGGATAATTGAAAAATTTGAACTAATGTACTTTTCAAACTACTTAGAGTCATGGGATTTTGAGAACTCAAAGGATTATAGAGAACAGCTCATCCTACTACCTTATTTTATAAATGGGGAAGCTAAAGACCAGAAATATTGGGTAATTACCTTGATCTCTAAAGTATTTGGTTGAAAACTTAAGACTAAACTGTATTTCTCAAATTCAGTCATAGCATCCTTTCTACTACACCACACTGAAAGAGCTGTTGTAAAGCTGAAATGAGTAGGGTATATCCAAGTGTTTGAGAAATGATCATTCCAAATAAATAATGGTCTAAATAAATAATTCCAAATAAATATGAAGCAATATCATTCATATGACTTTGGATTGGAGTAGATCTGTCTTTTGCAATAGAAAAGACCTCTGAATTTCGTACTCAGATGTCATGGGTTTGAAATGAGATTCTGCAATTATTTGCTTTGTGATGAACTACCTGAACTCACTGAACCTCAGTTTCCTTACAAGTGAAATCAGAATAATACAGTAATACTCATACTTCTAAGTTTTGTGGTGAGAATTACTTTAAATAACCCATGAATGAGATTCATAAATGAGATAATCCATGAAAAAACAGAATCATAGGCTACTTGTAAACTAACAACACTCTCTCTCTCTCTCCCTCCCTCCCTCCCTCTCTTTCATTTCATGTCTGTCTGTCTGTCTCTCTCTCTCTCTGTCTGTCTGTCTCTCTCTCTCTCTCTCTCTCTCTCTCTCTCTCTCTCTCTCTCTCTCTTTCTCCCCCCTCCATATAAATCATTAGACCTGGAGAGAGGAAAAGTTGAGTTTAAAATCCAGCCTCAGACATTTACTTCCTGTGTGACCCAGTGGCAAGTCATCTAACCTCTTCTTTCCACAGTTCTTTCATCTGTAAAAATGGAGATAATCATAACCTACCTCCCAGTATTGTTGTAAGCACAAATTTATATAATAATTATAAAGTAATTAGCACAGTGCCTAGTACATAGAAAGTATTACATAAATGTTACATACAATTATTCTTATGCTTTTTCAGTTTACTCCTTGAGACTTTTGTTTCTGTTTTGATGGACATTGTTGCAAGTTTCCCTTTTTTGGTCTTTTTTTTTTTATTATTATTATTCAGTCATGTCTAATTCTTCATGACCCAATTTGAGATTTTCTTGGAAAAGGTACTGGAGTGGTTTGTCATGTTCTTCTTCAGTTCATTTTATAGATGAGGAACTGAGGCAAACAGGGTTAAGTGACTTTCTCAGAGTCACAAAGCTAGTCAGTGTCTAAGGCCAGATTTGAACTCAGGAATGAGTCTTCCAGACTTTAGAGCCAAAACTCTTTCCACTGTACCACGTAGCTGCCTACATTTTGCAGTTCTATATTGTAACAGAATTAGACAGTGATAAAGTAAAACATATACTTTTGACACTCCCAGTCTTTTTGCAACTCTAGGCTCCCTTTATGTGTCGCATTTACGTATTATAATGTAAGCACAAGAGGATGAACTGTTTTATTTGATTTTGTTTTTAACCCCAGCACTTAATAAAGTTCTTTGAGGATAAAAAGTACATAACACATGATTTTTTTCCCTTTCTTCATTTATTTAATTAAAACATTTCTTTCACAAAATTTTGAGATTCAAACACTGTCCCTCAATCTACCTCTCCCATACTCTTTGAAAACATAAGAAATACAATATCAATTATACTTATGAAATTATGCAAAACATATTTCCATGTTAGTCATGTTGCCAAAAACAAAACAAAATAAAAACACCACAGAACATAAAATAAGTGGAAAAAGTATGCTTCAATCTACAGTTAGAATTCATCAGTTATTTCTCTGGATGTTCAAAGGACTTTTCATCATGGATCCTTTGGAATTGCCTTTCATTGTTTTATCAATCAAAGTGGTTAAATCTTACACATTTGATCATCGTTACAATATTGCTGTTACTGTGTACAATGTTTTTTTCTGGTTCTCATCATTTCACTTTGTATCACATCATAAAAATGTTCCTAGATATTTTTTTCTGAAACTATTCCATATATCATTTTTACACCACAATTGTATTTAATCATATGATGGAACTTGCTTAACTATTCCCCAACTGATAGGCATTCCTTTTATTTCCATATATTTTATAGCCCAAAAGATCTGGTATAATTTTTTTTTCATATAGGTCCTTTTCTATTTACTTTTATATCTTTAGGATACAGATACAAAGTAGCATTGTGAGGTCAAAATATTGTGCAGTGTTTTAAAGCCCTTTGGACATTGTTCCAAATTGTTCTCTAGAATGGTTGGAGTAGTTCACAACTTCAGCAAAAGTATATCTATTTTTTTTTACATCATCACCAGCATTTATCACTTTCTTTATCTGTCATGTCAGACAATCTGATAGGTGTGAGGTAATGCTCAGAGTTGTTTTACTTTGCATTTATCTAACCAATAGAGATTTAGAGAATTTTTTCATCATTATGATTTCTTCTGAAAACTGCTTCTTCATGTACTTTGAACATTGAACAATTGGGAAAAAAGACTCATTTTTTAAAAATTTGGCTCAGTTTCACATATATTTGAGAAATGAAGTCTTTATCAGAGAAATTTGCTGTCAACACCCCTCACCCAATTTCTTGATTATTTTTTAAATTTTGGCTGCAGTTTTGCTTGTTTGTTTTGTTTTATTTTTATTTAACAAAACCTTTCTAGTTTCATTTAATCAAAATTCTTCATTTTATTGCTGGTGATCCTCTCTGTTTCTTGTTTGGTAATAAACTTTTCCCGTATGTATAAATATGAGAGATAAATGTTTGCTCTTCCTAGATTGCTTATGATATCACTCTTTATGCCTAGATCATGTATTGATTTTGATTTTGTTTTTATATATGGTGAGAAATTTTGATTTAAGCCCAATTTAAGTCAATTTAAGTCAAATTGCTGTCCAGTTTTCCCAGAAATTTTTGTCAAAAGGTACATTCTTGCCCCAAAAGTTTATATCTTTGGGTTTATCAAACATCAGATTACTATGATCATTTACTACTGTGTTTTGTACATCTAATTTATTCCACTGATCCACCATTTTATTTCTTAGCCAGTTCCAGAGTTTTTGGTGATTAGTACATTGTAATACAGTTTAAAAGCTGGTAATGGTAGACCGTCTTCCTTCACAATTTTATTTTCATTGATTCCCTTGATATTCTTGACCTTTTGTTATTTCAGATGAATTTTGTTATTTTTCTCAAGCTCTCTAAAATAATTATTTGGTATTTTGATTTTAGTGATATTAAATAAGCAAATTAATTTAAGTACTCTTGTCATTTTTAGTATATTTGCTCAATCTGCCTGCATGCAATGAATATTTTTTCCAATCATTTAATTGTGCAAAAAATATTTTATGATTGTGTTTCTATAGTACCTTAGTTTGTCTGGACATCTGACAACTTTGTATAGTCCCGGGGTTTGGGTAGACTACCAAGTATTGTATGTTGCATGAAATTATTTTAAATGGAATTTTGTTTTCCATATATTCCTACTGGGTTTTGGTGGAAATTCTGATAATTTATGTGGGATTCCTTTTATATACTGAAACTTTGCAAAAGCTGTCAATTGTTTCAATTAGTTTGTTGCTGTTGTTAACTCTCTAGTGTTCCCTAGAGGTAACAAGATGGCTCAGTGCAAAGAGGTCCAGGCCTGGAGTCAGAAAGATCTGAATTCAAATCTGGTTTCAGACTCTTCTTAGCTCTGTGACTCTGGTAATACATTTAACCTCTGTTTGCCTTGGAGGCAGCTAATTGAATCAGTGGATAGAGCACTGGGCATGGAGTCTGGAAGGCTTGACTTCAAATCTGGACTTAGACACTGACTAGTGATTTAACCTCTATTTGACTTAATCCACTAAAGAGGAAAATGACAAACTATTCAATATCTGTTCCAAGAAAATCACTTTGGGGTCATGAAGAGTTGGAAAAAACTGAACAACTAAACAATAACAACTACAGTTCTCTAAGCATATCATCATATCATCTGTACAGAGTGAAAGTTTTGTTTCCTCCTTAACTATTTTTTCCTTCAATTAATTTTTTTCTGTTTTATTGCTGTATTCCTAGCTAGCATTTCTAGTGCTATGTTCATTAAAAGTGGTGATAATCAACATCCTTGCTTCATTCTTGCTTTTATTTGGAAGTCTTCAAGTGTAATCCCTATTACAGATAAGGCTTGTTTTAGATAGATTGGCTGTTATTTTCAGTAGTTCATTCATGTATGACTTTTTGTGACCTCATGGACCATAGCATGCCGGACTTCTCCATTGTTCCTTAAAGTCTGCCCAAGTTCATGTTCATTGTTTCCATTACATTATCTATCCACCAAATCCTCTGTCATCCCCTCTTCCTTTTGCATTCAATATTTCTCATCATCAGGGTCTTTTCCAATGAATCCTGTCCTCTCATTATTTGGCCAAAATATTTAAGCTTCAGCTTCAGTATTTGACCTTCCAGTCAATAGCCTAAATTAACTTCAGTTGTAATTAATTTGCTCTCCCTGCTGCCCAAGGGACTTTCAAAAATTTTCTCCAGCACCTTAGATTGTCAATTCTGCAGCATTCAGCTTTTCTTACAATCCAACTCTCCTAGCCGTGCATTCATACTGGAAAAACATTAACTTCAAACACGGATTTTGCCAGCAAGTTGATGTTTCTGCTTTTTAGTATGCTCTCAAGATCCCTCATAGTTTTCCCTCCAAGGAGCCAGAGTCTCTTAATTTCACGACTGCAGTTACTGTCTGCAGTGATCTTTGAGCCCAAGAATATAAAATCTGATAGTGCTTCCATTTCTTCTTCCTATATTTGCTAGGAAGTGATAGGACCAGCTGTCAAGATCTTAGGTTTTTGTTTTGTTTTGTTTTGTTTTTTTCTGTTAAGCCTCAAGCCAGCTTTTACATTATCTTCTTTCACACTCATCAAGAGGCTTCTTAATTTTTCTTCTTTTTCTGCTATCAGAGTATACTGCTTGTATGTCTGAGATTGTTGATATATCTCCTGGTAACCTTAATTCCTGGCTTTTAAATTATCCAGGCTGGACAAACTTTGCATGGTATATGCTACGAAAAAGTTAAATAAATAAGGTGACAATGCACAGTTTTCTCATACTCCTTTTCCAGTCTTAAACCAACCAGTTGTTCCTTATTAAGCTTTAACTGTTGTTTCTTTGCCCACCTACAGGTTCCTTAGGAGACAGACAAGATAATCCCATTTCTTTGAGAATTTGCCTCACTTTCTTATGAACTACACAGCCAAAGATTTTGTATAGTCAATGAGACACAAGGAGACTTTTTCTTAGAGCTCCACTGTTTCATTAGTCTTATCATTCTAAGCTTCCTAAGTCTCACTTGACTTTATTCTCTAGAATGTGTATCTCTAGATCAGTAACCACATCATCTTGGTTATCAGTGATGTCAAGTTCTTCCTTGTATAATTTTTTAATGTATTTTACCACTTTTACTTAATCTCTTTTCTACTTCTATTAATTCCCTACCACTTTTGTCTTTTGCCATGCCTAGTTTTACATGGAGCATTCCCTTGATATCTTTAATTTTTTTGGAAAATTTTTTTTGTCTTTTCAATACTGTTGTTTCTCTATTTTAGTTCATTACTCATTTAAGAAAACCTTCTTATCTCTTCCTGTTATTCTCTGGAATTTTGAATTAATTTTTTTTATATCTTTCCCTTTCTCCCTTTTTTTGCTTCCTTCTTTCTTTAGCTATTTTTTTAAGTTAATTTATTTTGAATTATCAACAATCACCTCCATAAGCTTTTGAGTTTTAAATTTTTCTCACCCTTTCTCCACAAGATGGCCCACAATCTGATATAGACTATACATATACATTACTATTAAACATATTTGCACATTAGTGATGTTGTAAATAGCAGTTACAACTAATAGGAGGAACCATCAGAAAGAGAAAACAAAAGACAACAGAAGAAAAAATTGCAAAAAGTATGCTTCAATCAGCATTCAAATTGCTTAGTTCTTTCTTTGGATGTGGATAGCATTTTCCTTCACGAGGCCTTTGAAGATGTCTTAGATCCTTGTATTGCTGAGAAGGGTTAAGTTAATCAATACTAGTCATCACACAATGTGGCCATTATTGTGTACCACATTCTCTTGTTTCTGCTCACTTCACTCAACATCAGACCATACAAGTCTTTCCAGGTTTTTCTGAAGTCAGCCTGTTCATCATTTCTTATAGCAAAATATTGTTCCATTATATTCATATACCACAACTTGCTCAGCCATTCCCCAATTGATGGGCATCCTCTCAATTTCCAATTCTTTGCCACAACAAAAAGAGCTGCTATAGATATTTTTGTACATGTGGGTGCTTTTCCCATTTGTATGATCTCTCTGGGATATAGCTCTAGAAGTGCTATTGCTGGGTCAAAGGCTATGCACATTTTGGGCACAGTTCCAAATTGTTCTCCAAAATGGTTGGATCATTTCACAACTCCACCAACAATGCATTAGTGTTCCAATTTTCCTACATCTTTTCCAACATTTATCATTTTCCTGTTTTATCATGTTGGCCAATCTGATAAGTGTGATGTGGTACCTCAGAGTTGTTTTGATTTGCATTTTTCTAATCAGTAGTGATATAGAGCATTTTTTTCATATGACTAAAAATGGCTTTAATTTCTTCTTCTGATAACTGCCTGTTCATATCCTTTGACAATTTATAAATTAAGGAATGACTTGTATTCTTATGAATTGGACTTAAGTCTCTATATATTTTAGAAATGAGGCCCTTGTCAGAGAGACTGGTTGTAAAAATTCTTTCCCAATTTTCTACTTTCCTTCTAATCTTCTTTGCATTGGCTTTATTTGTTTAAAACCTTTTCAATTTTAATGTAATCAGTTATCCATTTTACATTTCATAATGTGGTTTATCTCCTGTTTGGTCATGAATTGTTCTGTTCTCCATAAATCTGATAGGTAAACTATTCCTTACTCTCAGTTTGCTTATAGTGTCAGCCTTTATATCTAAATCATGAACCCATTTTGACTTTATTTTGGTATATGGTGTGAGATTTTGGAATGAGCCTAGTTTCTGCGATACTCTTTTCTGGTTTTCCCAGCAGTTTTTTGTCAGAGTGAGTTCTTAACCTAGAAGCTGTGGTCTTTGGGTTTATCAAATAATAGATTGCTATAGTCATTGACTACTTTGTCTTGCATACTTAACCTATTCCACTCATCCACCACCCTATTTCTTAGTCATTACCAAGCAGTTTTGATGATAGCTGCTTTATAATATAATTTAAGATCTGGAATGGCTAGGCCACCTCCCCCCACATTTGTTTTCAATAGTTCCCTTGATATTATGGACCTTTTGTTCTTCCAAATGAACCTCCTATAATCCTTTTTTGTCATGTTCACAACCTGATAGGTGCAATGTGGTACCTCAGTGTTGTTTTGATTTGCATTTCTCTAATCAATAATGATTTAGAGCATTTTTTCATATGACTATAGATGGCTTTACTTTCTTCATCTGAGAACTGCCTGCTTCATTCTGCTATCACCTTCTATTTTATGGGAGAGTTCATCTCATTCACATTCACAGTTATGATTACTATCTGTGTCTTTCTTTCCATCTTCCCCCCCTCATTTATGCTTTTCTTTCTCCTTTCTCCTTTTTTCTCCTCATTAGTATTTTGCTTTTGACCACTCCCTCCCTCAGTCCTGCCTCCCTTCTATTAGCCCCTTCCCTTTTCTTCCCATTTACCCTTACTACTTCTTATCTCCCTTCTATCTCCCCTCCCTTTTCATTCCCCTTTTCTCTCCTACTGCATGTAGGGCAAGTTAGATTTCTATACATAACTGATTATGTCATTCCCTTCTTTAGGCAAATCTGATGAGAGTAAGGTTCATATAATGCTCATCTCTGTCCTTCTTTCCCTCTGCTGTAAGAGGTTTTTGTGTCTTTTCCTATAACATAATTTACCCTTGTCTGCCTCCTCCTTTCCTTTTCTCTCAGTACACGTTCTTTGTTAGATCAGATTAATCCACTTACTTGGATCCATTTAATCCACTTGATTGATTTTTTTTAAATTTTTCATCAAAGTTAACTCATATCTACCTCCTTTATGTATAACCTTTTAACATGGAATAATAACAATACAGTTCTGAAGAGTTATAAGTGTCATCTTTTCTTTCACGGATGTAAACAGTTTGCCCATATTAAAAACGTGTTGTATCTCTCTGTCCTGTTTACCTTTTTACGTCTCTCATGAATCATGTATTTGAAGATCAAATTTTCTGTTGAGCTCTGCTCTTTTTATCAGGAAGGCTCAGAAGTCTCCTGTTTCACTGAATATCCATCTCCTCCCATGAAAGATTATGCTAATGGTTTTTGCTTATTTCCTGGCCTTTAAAGAGATTGAGCTCTCCTGCTGGAAAGATGGCATTGACCTAAGCTTCTTCTGTTGGAATCCTAGGGCCTGGTCACTGGCTTTGTTTGTTGGGGCTCAGATATTGTCATTTGGAGGCTGTACGGTTCTGACAGCTTACCTGGTGTTGGGCTGGAATGAGCAACACTGGAACTCTAGTGTCAGAATTGGATAGTGTTTTCCCTGGATATTCCTTAATCACCTGGGCTTTTCCTTCCTTTCACTTTCTTCAGCTCCTTTCAGATGGATGTTGCAGAATGTTTATCTGCCTGGGGCACCTTGGAGTGCTGCTTCTCTTAGTTTTGCTGAGACACTGGGAAAGCTGGTTATTGTAGAATGCTGGGACACCTGTGGTTTTCCAAACTGGTTTCTGCTGGTTCCCTTGCCCTAACTAAGTCACTCTGGCATCTAGTTGTTTGTGTTTGCCTGCTTCACCATCTGGGTTTCAGGATCTCTTGCTGGTATGCTGAGGTGGGCTTTCCCCTAGCTTGGTGGGACACCTCCCTTTCCATACTACTCCCCTTCCTCCAGGGCAAGAGGGGCCTTTCCTGTTAATCCCTCAAGCTACCTGGACTACTAAACTGCTGCACTCCATCTTTCTTCCGGCTCAAACGTTCCAAGATTTTTCCTGGAACAATATTTTCTGGCCTTGCTGAGGTTGATAAGGTGGGGCCGGGTTTAAGAGCAATTTACTTCTTACTCCAACATTTTGGCTCTCAGAAGCTCCTTAGCTATTTCAAAAGCCTCACCATACAGCAATTTTTCTTTTTTGTTCTTCTTATTGTTCGGAATGTTTGGTGTTGGTGGTGGTGTTATTGTTGCTACCTACTGTACAACACTATGAACCTCTGACAGTAGTTCTTCAGGCACCCTATCTACTAGATCTAATCCCTTAAATCTATTTATTACCTACACTTCATATTCATAAGGGGTGTTATTTAGGTCATATCTACATGGTCTGGTGGTTTCCCCCACTTTCTTCAATTTGAGTCTGAATTTTGCAATAAGAACCTCATGATCTGAGCCTTGGTCAGCTACAGATCCTATTTTAGCTACTTTATGCAGCTTCTCCACATTTGGCTGCAAAGTATATAATCAGTCTGATTCCTATATTGACAACTGGTGATGTCCATATATAGAGTCACTTTTTGGATTGTTGAAAAAAATATTCTTTATGACCAGCACGTTATCTAAACAAAACTCTATTACTTTCTGCCCTGCCTAATTTTGGACTCCAAAGCCAAACTTGCCTGCTATTCCAATTATATTTTGATTCTATACTTTAGTATTCAAATTCTTTATTATGTATGTAATATCTTTCATTTTGTTATTATTATAAGGTATTGTATGTCTTCATAGAACTGATCAATTTTGGATTTTTCAGCATCAGTGGTTGGAGCATAGACTTATATTATTATGGTGTTGTACAATTTGCCTTGAATTCAAGCAAAATAGATATCATCTTATCATTTTTGATATCATACTCCAGTACTATTTTCTCACCCTTTTCTTGACTATGAGGGCTACTCCATTTTTTCTAAAGAATTTTTTTTCCCAAAATAGTAATTTATCCATTCTCATACACTTAAGTTCACTGACACCAAGATGTCAATGTTTAATCTTTCCACCTCCTGTTTCACCGCATGCAGTTTACCTTGTTTCACAAATCTTATATTTCAGGTTCCTATGTAATGTTCTTCACACAAAAAGGGCTTTCCTTTTTGTCATCAGGTACATTTGGAGTTGAGTTTTGCCTCAACTGCTATATTACTACTGTGTCTACTTATACTTGTTCTCACTCTTCCACAGCAGAATATTGGAGACTTCTGACTTGAGGGACTAATCTTCCAATATCATTTCTTTTACCATTTTAATACTGTCCATGAGTTTTGTTTTTTGTTTTTTTGCAAATATATTAGGGTGGCTTGTCAAATCCCATTCCAGTGGATTATCTTTCTCAGAAGTTTCTACTATGACCTGACCATATTGCATAACCTTGCATAATATAGCTTATAGTTTCATTGAGCTAGTCAAGCCCCTCTGTCTCAAGAAGACAGTGAGGCAGGAAGGGTTAAGATTGATACTATTTGTCATTTAAGGAAGGCTCCATTTATTCCTGTCTTTTGTTTTTAATAGAAGTGGATATTGTATTTTGTCAAAGGCTTTTTATTCATCTCTTGATACAATCATGTGATTGTTGTTTTTGTTATTGGTATGGTCAATTATGCTGGCAATTTGCTTGATATTGAACCAGTCCTGCACTTTTAGTATAAATCCTACATTTTCATAATTTATTATCTTTGTGACATATTGCCATGATCTCCTTGGTATTATTTTACTTACAGTTTTTGCATCAATATTAATTAGGAAAATTGGCTTATAATTCTTTTTTCTGTTTTTGTTCTCTCTGGCCAATGTATCAAAACAATATTGATTGTGTTCAAAGGAATCTGGTAGGATTCTTTCTTTATCTATTTTTTGAAACACTTTATATATTATAAATATTAGTTGTTTCTTAAAGATTCAATAAAATTCAATTGCACATACATCTGGCCTTGGGGAGTTTTTGTTTTGTTTTGTTTTGTTTCATTTTTCCTTAGGGAGCTCATTTATGTTTTCTTCAATTTCTAAAATTATATTCATCTCCTTACCTTTTCTTATTGTTTTGTGTTTAGATCTTTCAAGAGTTACATGTATTATCTTCCCATATAGGAATGTAAGTAGTTTAAATTTATTGAATTAATACTTGATTTATTATTCATTCCTTCAAAGGGAAGATGTGATAAATGCACCCTTCACTGGAGACCTCAAAACAGAGGTGTGATAACTTGCCAGATGTAATGTAGAGGACAGTTATCGGTTGGAGTAGGTGGTTCCTTAGAATGCTTTCTGACTCAGATTCTTTGATTTTGAAATTCTGTAATATGATTTCATTTGAAGTCTCTCATTGTAGTATTTATCTTCTAATTATGTCAACTCTCTATGTTTAAAGTAGGCTAAATCAGAGATGGCTCTTCAATCAATAGTGACCCACCATATTTCTGAGCATGACCTGAACCATAATAAAAATTTATTCAGTAAACATTTAAGACAATATATTACAAAGCAAAAAAGGGGAAAAAAAAGAAGCAGATATGTGGATTTCTGCATCAATAGGTTTTCCACAGAGATCCTTATGTATGATTTAGTGACCCTCACTTCATTTCCGGCAAGCTTTAGGAAAAAAAGATGTACTTAATAAAGTAGGCTTCTTTAACTACACATGCTGGAAATTAAAGGAAAAGCAGATAGCAGCTTATGTTTAGAAGTTGAACAGAGTAAAATGCTGTACAAACAATTGCTATTTTAAGGTAATTAAAACTTGGATGACAATATTTTGTCTTCATGCTCTCTTAGAGTTCTCCTGAAATGAAAGCCAATTACTCTGATATATCCATCTATACTAGATTCCAATTTTATGAAAAAAGTGTTTGGTGATTTTAACTGTCCTTCACAGAGAAGACAAAATGTTTCAGTGTCAGATTAACTTGGCTTTTGTTCAAAGTAAATCTGGCTTTCTTTCTTTTTATCTCAGCTTTTATTAAATTGTGCTTTGACTCACCATCTCTGAGGGAGCAGCATGTTTATGTGTGGTACACTGGAGATCAGCCATACTCAAAAGTAATAACCAAACTGATGCTTTATTGTGAAACCTTGTCTTGCTGACAGGAGTTCCTCAAAAGTTCCACATTTTGTCCAAAATTAGAACACATAAAGAATTTTAACTTCTTAGAGATATGAAAAACCCCAGAACCTTACACTAAAATCAACACAATTTAATTAAAAATCTTAAAAATAGAAATTCTCGTAGGCCAACCTCATTTTTCTGTAACTTAAAGAAAAAGGACACTAGACTTCATGATTTCTTAACTTAGAACATTTTGGATATATTAGGAAAATAGAAATGAATGCTGATTTTCTTTCATTTTGTTAGCAAGCATGAAAAAATAGGTGAGACAAAATTTGCTTAAGTTTGATCAGCTATATGAATAGGTCCCAAATTACTATCATAAGTTAAAATTTTCATCTAATTCACAAATTAATTCTTACAATATGTTACATATGCTTTCCACATATAATTTATTTTTTTCATTTACTCCTTTATTGATTGATTGATTCGTTCATATATTTTTAAAGGAATACCTCATACGGCTAACCATTTTTTTCATTCGAATGTTCAATGCCTTATGTGCGTAAATCAACTATACTCCAGAGAAAACCATTTCAACTAAATGTTTGAAATTGCCATTGCAGTTATCATAAAGAGATGGGCTTCGTTAATCATAATACTGCCCATGAAATGAAATGTAGATAATTGGACTGGCTGTTTTGATTCTTTTGATTTGACAAGGTAGATATAAGTCCTGAAATTACTGGGTGTGTTTTTTTTTTTCAATTCTACCAGTCAACACAGGTCATTCCATGAGAAATTTACTTAAGAAGGGAGCACTGGTTTTTGGATTTCCATTACAGCTTTACAACAACTCAGTGCTGCTTAATAATATCAACATGCTAAAATCAGGAAATTGAAAAACTGCTCCCATTGCAGTGGTAAACTTAATGATGCTGTGTTTGTGTGTGTATAATTAACATATGTGTGTGCACACAAAACACATACATATATGTATTTGTGTATTACATATACATACATATGTGTGTATATGTATATGTGTGCATATGTATATGCATAATTTCAGAAGCCTATTGTTTAAGAAAGAACTCTATATGTGTATCTCTGTAATGGGGTTATTTCTATGTGAACTATAGTTCTAAATTTTTGATTTAGTTGCACACAAATACTCATAATTTGAAGAAAGACAACATTGTGGGAATACATGTATAAACTCCTATCATGACTAATTTAGAATATCAACTATTTAGGTATACATCATAATTCTATGATGCTACAAAAATGTATTCCTTCCCAATGTTTTGTTAAATTTGTAATAAAATTAAATTCCATATTTTAGTCTTATTTTGTATTTTACTCAACCATTTGTGTATCCTCAGACAATTGATTTGTTAGACTAAAAATCAATACCATATCTGAACAAACTAAAAATGAGAGAAAGACAGGGTATACAATCAAAGCTTCACCCTTTAAAACAAGTTCTTGACATTGAAAAAGGGTAAAAAGGTAAAATAAAATATATTGACATAGATTATTACAATATCTTATGGAAGTTGTAGTTATAAATCAATTGCCAAAATGGGAAGAGTAAAAGAGACTTAAAAATCCCTAAGGAAATATTTAGTATCTTTGAGAAAGAGGAGAATGTAACAGCCAAAAAGAACAATCATTTTGAGTATGAACTCTGAAAATTTTTAAGCAGGAGGAATGTAGATTATAGACAGTATTATTTTATAAAACAGAGAGAATCAGTGAATTGAATAATATCTATAGAAAGCATAATGGGAATGGGAGAATCAATTAAACAAGATATTGTATTCATTAATTAAGGTAGAGTCAAAACATTTGAAGTCAGATAATACAATAAAAAGTTTGCTGTATAAGGAAGCAGAAATGGCACCAATGAAACAAAGATGTAATAAACAGCTAGAACTGGAGAAGATCAAATATATGCACAGCAAAGTATGTTATTAGAGATGAAACAATTCTCAGGATTCTCAAGACATTTGAAAGAGTGATGTAAGGGGCAGCTATGTGGCACAGTGGCTATAGCACTGGCCCTGAAGTCAGGAGTACCTGAGTTCAAATCCAGCCTCAGACCAAACACTTGACACTTACTAGCTGTGTGACCCTGGGTAAGTCACTTAATCCCAGTTGCCTAAAAAAAAAAATTAAAAATTAAAAAAAATTAAGAAAGAGGGATATATACATGGCATTTGAAAAAAAAAGTTAAAGAATTAGTTAATAAAATACTAGTCACTAATGACTTGTAGATCTACTTTCCCATCTGTTTTCTTTCTCTGGATTGCTACTATGTAGAAAGGAATAAGCCAAGGAAGGAAGAAAATTTTCTAGTTGATTGTTGCCTTTTGAATGTATTCCTAGTTTTGACTAGATAGTCAGTCAAAAAGGCTCCCTTTTATTGTATGGCCAGCACACTAGAACCAGTTATAAAATATCAGTACATTACCCAAAACCCAAATGGGGATTGTATCAACTAACTACTCTGCACATGCAGAGTGGACTCATTCACTAGTTTCACATTCCCTTCACTTATACATTTGACTTCCACTTATTTCACAGTATTCAAATATTCTTCCAAATTTCTTATATTCTTTATTTCCCACCATTAAAATAATATTCACATTATATCTATATACCATAGTTTTGTTTCGTTTTTCTCTCATTCCCCCAAGCAATGAGCAATCATTTTGTTTCCACTTCTTTGTTACCTACAAGAGTGCTTCTATGAATATTAAGTTATCTGTTAGATGTGAGGTAATCACAAGTGAGGAGATACCAAGAAGGAGCACAAGCAATCAAAGGATCATGAGTCACTCAGTTTATTATTCACAGGCATATAAATTTGTGTGTGGCTCATTTAACTTTCAGACCCAAAGGTATACAGTAAGAATAGTGGTTCTGGCATACCGTAGGCTTTTACTTCAATCAAGAGTCCAGATCTCATGGGTCGCTGCCTTTATATCTGATTGTTTTTGATGGGCAAATTCTCTTTAAGAGCAGTCAATCAGTGGATAGTCTGAACTGTGATTTGCCTTATCAATCAAAAGGACACTGTGACTAAAAATGTTTGCCAGCCTGATGAGACTACTTTGTTAACCTTGCATCCCTAACCTTAAATGTAACTGATTAAGTCAATTGTTAGGAAGATAAGAACTTCCCCGTACATTGATGGGTCAATCTGTCTGTCATTTAGGGCCTAGCATACCTCACATTAGACCTTTGTTTCTGTCTTTTATTTCTCTAGGTATATACTCACTCTGTTCCCTAACTTACTTATTCCCCAAGGCAAATATGATTCCAAAATCTTACTCGATTTTTCTTATCCTTGAGGCTGATTTGTTTTACTGTGGCCTATCATCCTTCTCCCTCCCCATCATTCCCTTCCAACCCCCAGCAACCACCCTCCATCAACTGGAAAAGAGACATTTGTAGCTAATACAATCACAAAGGGCCAAAATCTCTCTGGAATAGTAGATAGGCAATGGCTGGTGGGGAGAGGTGGAAACAGTTTTAGCCACTGGGTAGAGTGATCCTTCAGGTATTTTTTTTCTGTAAATATTTTTTCATTTACTTAGCTACTTGTCATTCCTAATTTCAAGCATTTGGGGGAGTCCAAGTTGTGTTATTTGGTACTGTGAAAGACATTACTGCTAAGAAACTTCTCATTCCTTTATCTTATAAGGATACCAACAAGTTGTATCATTTCAGTCATATCTTTTGCTGAAAGGTGCCTCCAGTTGTGTTTCCCATGTGTATGCTAAAGTTATACTAAATGAACCGAAAGTATAAGAATAGAGATTAATTTGTTCTATGACCTACTACAAATTAATAATAATTAATAATTCAATATTGATGACTAAAATTTCTATAACTAAAGTTTACAAATCACTTTACAAATATGATCTTGTTTTACCCTCACAAAAATTCTGGAAACTAGATTCTATTATTATCCCCACTTTACAGTCATGGAAACAGATGGACACAGGTTAAATGACTTCCCTAGGCTTACACATCTAGTAAGTGTTTGAAGGTGGATTGGAACTTAGAGCTTTCTGACTGAAGGCCCAGTGCTCTATTCATTAAACCATGTAGCGTATCAATAATAAATATTATAAATATCAAGGAAGGTATAACACCAGGACAACACAAAACTGTCATAAGTGTTTGGTACTGTCATATAGGATTGCTAGCACAGTGTTCAAAAATAAGAGAGACTCCCCATAGATAACTGAAATTCTCTAGATGTATGGCATAGGATGGGATTAATTAAAACTTGGAAAAAGGTAAAGCTTTCTTAATGGGAACAACAATCACTCATTCATTTGACCTAACTATCCACATTATAAAAAGTGAGTAGATGAAGAATGTCTGTTGTCTCAACTATGACATGCAGTAGGATAAATAACACAGAGTGTGAGTGAGTGAGTGTGTGTGTGTGTGTGTGTGTGTGTGTGTGTGTGTGTGTGTGTGTGGTTGGGTGGGTGTGGGTGTGGGTGTAGGTGTATGGGTTTATTGGACAAATGTTGAAGATAACAATGATCTTTGCCTGGAGTTAAATTGACTACATTTGAAATATTTTGTGGCATTTAAATTGACATTTCTTCTCCCACATTTTCTATTCCTTGTCATCATTATTAAACAATAATAATTATTAATCAAAACTCTGCCTTGGCCTACAAACATATATAAGCTAAAGGATCATTTAGATTCAAATATTTACAACTACATAAAATTGAGAAGTTTTTGGTTTAAAAGGAATGGGAAAATTGCTGCTCTGGTTTTTTATTGAAATGTATTCTGTTATAAATCATGTCTTGTCCTATGTCCCAGCTATTATAAGACATTGACATCATTCAACTGGAAATCCCAAAAAGCCCATGTAATTGAATGCAAGGGAACTGAGTTGTCAAGACAATAAAAGTTGAAAGTTGATTTTAAAAAATGAGGTACAATTTTCATCTTTTTTCCCAATATTTTTGTTTATAGCATTGAAAATACAACACCATTTATAATATTGTGTATCTAAATTCAAATGTCATAGCTTCTTCCATCCATCCAAAGTTATAAGATATTACTTTCTCAAATAAACTTCTATTTTTTCCATACCAGCTGACCTTTGCTAAACTAGATTATACTGGCAAAACATAGCTTTTTTATGTATTAAGTTGATTATCCAAACATGTCATTTTTTTAAACATTTTTTTATGTATGGCATGTTATGTGTGGCATGTTATATGTTGTCCACGTAGATTATGTTTATTGACATGAGTCTTTCTATATTTGCCTCACAGGGAGACAAGAACGGATATTGCTAGACCGTCATCCACCTCCCATCTCCATGAGAGAATGATTCCTGAAAGGAAGGGAAGCAAGAGATTGGGTGGAGGCTGGCCATTTTTGAATTATATGTATCATCTCTCTTAAATGTTGTTAGCCTTAGGGAAATAAATTTTAGGTTGAAGCTGTACTCTAATCACAGGATCAGGATCAAGTAGTGTCCCGAGCTATATATCCAAGGTCTGACCTCCTTCCCACTACCTGCCAGTTGCAAAATAAACACATTCAGCCAAATAGTGAATAAGTCTTATAATCCAAATTAACAGTAAATGAGAACTCAGAGAAATAGGAGAACACATACTAAACAACACACAGGGTCAATAAGGTCTGCTATTGAGAGTGTGATAACTCAGCTCAACCAAGAGAAAAAAAAAAGAAAGTCTCGTATCTCACCCAAGGAAATTCCCAGAAGTCTCTGCTTTGGTAAGTTAGGAAGAAGAATATGATCAAAGTGCTACCTGTTCTGCATGTCAGATTTTTCCAAGAATATTTTTCTTAACCTAAGATGGCCTGAAACTATATGACTTCCTTCTCAAAGGTGGAAGCCAAAAGACCAGGATTTGTCATTTTTCTAGTTTTCATCATCATCTCTGCCCTAATGGAGATTTGGAGTACTGACCAATTAATTTACATCAATGAAGATAGTCTTATCCAAATGGCCCTTAAAGCCAAGGGTTATATGTAAATCTAAATTTCAAGTAGATGTTAGGCATCCTTCACTCTTTGAAATAGTTACTGCTATTTTTGATAAAATTGTTGGTCTTCAAGAACAAAGTCAATACAAAGCAAACTAAAAAAACAAGCAAATAAAAAGCAATCACAGCTCACTCTAGTTTCCACCAAGCTCATGTCATCTCTTTCCATCATCTGTAGTGACAATTAATTTCAACTCATGATGCTAATCTCAAAAAAGCTTTAAGTCAACTCTTGGCCATCAACCAGGTAAATCTAGTGTTTCGTGTCCTCAGCAAGCTGGTCTTGTTGGAAGCCTGAGTAACCTGCCCATTAATATAGAGTCCTTCATAGCTGTTCCCAAAATAAAGTGTAGATGTACTAAAAATCAAAGAGCTAGAGCTGGGGGGTCCTTCATAAATGCCCTGACAGTATTCAACTAGAGTTTAACCTTTGGCAATTGCTTTATTTATAGAAATGAGACTTGGCAAATATTTTAGTTCCATGCTTCTGACTCTCTTTGGTACAAAAGATTTGAAAAAAAAAAACCTTCACAGTATCCAGACAGGTCAAAACAATGAAGTAAAACGTTGTTGTAGCAGGGTTTTATACAAATATATCTTTATCATTCTTATGCCAGATAATTCATTTGGTTCTTCAACTTTGATTCTACTTTGAATCTCCCTGAATCTCATATTCCATGCCTAGATTCATCTAAGTTTATCTTGGTCACAACTTTTAATGTTTCCATTAGCTTCTGCTACTCTTGAGTTCAGCAATGACTGAATACTCTCTTCAGGGACCCATTAAGAGATTCCATACCAAGCTGAGTCACACATATCAAAGGGCTTCAGATCTCTGGGAACTGTTGCCCACCACTTGAGACACAGACCAACATGTCTGGAAGACCAGGAAGAATCCCCAGAAGTCCCCAATCATGTAATCATTGGCTTGCATTTTCCTGTTTCTTAACACTGTGACTGAACCCATTTTTACTGCCTGCATCATGGAAATTCTACCATTCTGAGTCATGTGAGCTATATGCCTGTTGGGATTCATTTTTATGGATAAACCCTTCTGAAAGATATCTCCCATCATGTCTTGGATTATAAATGACTCCCTGTAATCTAACAGACCTTAGTGTCTTTGATGATCTCCTAGCTCCCTCCACTTCCCTCCCCCCCAGCAAAATCCTTCACTTGAGGCAATTATCCAAATCATAGAATCTTTGAGATAGAAGATTTTTCAGAAAAACATCTATTCATTTAATCTGACACATTTCTAAAGAAGAAACTTTAAGAATTTCTATTGTGATGTATTTGACAAGTTATCATCTAGTTTTGTTTGAAAATATGATTAAGAGGGAACCTACTCCTTCCTGTGGCACTCTATATTCAGACTGCTCTCAATGTTAAAAAGTTTTCATTTTCTTTAGAGGCAAAATTTTCCTCTTTGCTGATCCAGCCCATTAAAAATTGTCTCATTTTTGGTCTCTGTACATCCATTTTTGTCCTTTGGGTCTACAAAGAAGCAAATCTGATATTTATAATAAATTGAAGAGCTATAAAAGAAAATAAATTGTAATATTCAGCAGCTTTAGAGAATAGTTTACCTTAATTTCTCTCAAGTTCAAATGAGTGAAACACATTTAGTGCTCTTGAACTTCCTAGAATTCAACATAGATGGGTTTTTTGTTTGTTTTTTTTTTAAATAACACTGTCTTTCAGAATAGATTTGGGAGATATTGAGCATGGAGAATACTAAACACTAAACACAGACGTATACATACACATGCCCAAAAGGATACTAATCATATGCTGTGATGAAAAAAGTGTTAGTGCTGGTACAGTTTTAACTTATAAAATGCACTAAAATTTTGGGGGCAGTGTATATTTTAAATGAAAAGACTAGTGGTGTTATGAAAGCAATTCCTGAATCAGTTCTCCATATAATCACATTATCCACTTGTTAAAGCTGAAGTTGTTTCACAGAAATAAATAGATAATTTCAAGGTGATCATCTCAGTCAGAAAGGATCTCAGAAGCCTTCTAGTACAATGAATACTTGAAGAAAAATCTCTAGTACAGCAAACTCAAAAATTGGTCTCCCAGTTTTTGTTTGTAGACCTATAGGAAAGAAGGACCCACTATTTCCCAAGGCCACCCTTTGCGCTTTGACATACAAATTGTTATGAAGTTATTGTTGTTTTTCCCCCCTTACATCCAGCTAATTTTTTTTCTTGCAAACTCTAACCAATGTTCCTTCATCACCTTTTACCTGCACTATTATATGGCTACCTAATTATTCTCAAGTGTGACTAGGTCACTTCTCCTTTCTCCAAGAAGGCTCTCATTTAGACCAAAGTTTCTTAAACTGGTTTCTGTGAAATCCACACACACACACACACACACACATACACATGCAAATGTATATGCAAATACATACAGACATCTATGTATGTACATAGATATAACTATAATTAATATGTATCATACATTATACACATAATGTATCATATATAAAACTGTATCCAATATAATTTGTTTATATGTATTTTATTATATCCATTTAAAAACATTATTTTGAGGAGCCCATTGACTTTACCACACTGCCAAAGGGGTAGATGAAACAACAAATATTTATTTAAAAAAAACTCTTCTACAATAATATGTACCCTATGTTTATATCAAAATCATATGCATCTTTGAAATATATAATTGATCTAACTGTTCCACATCCCCACTGAACATAAATATCAGTCAAGGTTAAAAAAAAAAGAAAAAAAAAAGGAACTCTATGATAATTAGTGGCATATACCACAGTTAAAGAAACTTCTCAGCTCCTATATGGAAGAGGGATTCCATATAGATAATGTCTTACAGGTGTTCCTAGTTTTAAAAGCAATTGTGGTGACTGCATCAAGCCCAAGAAGAAGTCAGAGCCCACTCAATTATGTCCATGACTCATTGGCATATATACAATATCAGAAATATAAAAGAAGGCCCAATATTCTACATGATTCTCAGTGGAGGGTATCTAGGATGACATAATCAATAATTGTGAAGGATGAGAGGGCATGGATATTTTTCAATATGATATGTCCATTTCAGTGAGATAACAACTCTGTACATCAAAGTTTATTATAATTTTGGTCACTCACGAAATAACCAAAAATAATCAAGGTATTATGAGCATTAAACAGAATAGGGTATCTTAGACCTTAATTAACTAGTGCTTGGAAGTGTAGAGGAAGGAGAGGTCATTCTGAACATTATAGAGTCATAGCACGGAGGAACAAACCTTAATAAATATACATTTTATTTCTGAGGGAGTCTTAGATTTTTTTTCTGGTTGCATCCTTTACTTTATTATTTTTCATTCATCTGTTAATTTTTTATTTTTCATATGTGTTTTTAAAACTTTGGGTTACAAATTTTCTCCCTTCCTCCCTCCCCACCCACCATCATTGAAAAGGCAAGCATCTCGATACAGGTTATACATGTGTAGTCACACAAAACCCTTCCACAGTAGTCATGTTGTGAAAAACTAAGTATATTTCCCTTCATCCTATCCAACCTCCCATTTATTCTACTCTCTCTTTTGACCCTGACCCTCCTCAGAAGTATTTGGTTTTGATTATCCCCTCCCCCAATCTGCCCTCCCCTCTATCAACCCCTTGCTCTCTTGTCCCCTTCCCCCTTTATTTTCCCGTAGGGTAAGATAGATTTCCATACACCATTGTGTATGCTATTCTCTCCCTAAACCAAATCCTGTGAGAAAAAGATTCACTCCTTCCCTCTCACCTTCCCCCATTTTCCCTCCACTGTAAAAACATTTTCTTGTCTGTTTCATGTGAAATAATTTACCCCATTCCACTTCTCCCTTTCTCCTTCTCCCAGTATAATCTCTCTCACACCTTAATTTTATTTTCCAGATGTCTTCCCTTCATCTTCAACTCACCCTGTACCCTTTATTTATCTGTATATCTCTCTATAGGGAGGGTTAGATTTAACTATATTTTGCATTGGGGTCTGGTTTTCAGATTTTTTGTTGCATCATTATACTGCAATAAGTCCTTTAGAAAAATATGGGTATTATCATCAGCGCTACTTTTATAATTAAGTTACTTTTACCTGTATTACCTTTATATGTACAGAACTAATACATTACCTTTATAAAGAAGGAAAGTTTGCCAACAATGAGGGAACAGCAGGAGCAATATTTTATGAATATCTATATCCTTCCTTTAAGAAGTGGCTTCAGTTACTCAAAAATTGCAAATATAAGGACCAAGCCACATTCCCAAACCCTGACTCACTCAGGCTTGAAGGAGTATGGGAATAAGGGTCATTTATGTCTGTACTATTATCTTATCTGGTAATATCTAGAGACAACCAAGAATAGGTCACTTCTAAGTTAGACTCTTGAATTCATTGCTAATGAATTCACTTCAGTTAATAAAGTGCTCTCACTACAGAAGTTAACTAATTGGCTTTAATCATGAGTTCATTGCTTTGCCAGTATCCTTGAGCATGCCTCAAGAAAAACCCAATTCTAAGGCTGTATTTAAGGAAGGCTTGCAGTAGACAACAAAGTCAACATACAATTTGATCCCTTTGATTTATGATTCATGAATCTTAACAACTATGGGACTGGGATTTGGTGATAGCATTAGGGCTTCTATTTTCCTTCCATGTCTTGGCAAAAGGAAGAGCTGACAGTTCTAAGGAAAACTGTATTATTTTTTTGAGGCCTGAACACACCTCTTTTCTCTAATCACAGTGGGAACATCTCTTCATGATTAAGTAAAATCTTTAATTAAGTCACAATTTGTGGTTGCCTTGTGAAGGAGAACTTTGGCTTGTCCAAATGACCCAGTTAAACTAAGATTATCAACTTAAGTGAGGAGAGATACACTAAACATCAGTTTAAAAAGGAACTTTGACTGGAGAGCTGATTGGGGTAGTTTTTATATTGTTTGTTTTGTTTAAAAGACAGATGAGTTATGCTTCTTTTGCAAAGCACATCAATACTTGCAATATACATGATTTTGTATAACCAGCTTTAGTTTCATTTTGGGGAACAGCTAGGGATGGTAAGTTCATGGATTTCTGTAGTCATAGTTTTGTTATTTTAATCTCACTATTGCTTCACTTTTGGAATCAGGCTGATGCTTATTATTGTAACCCTGCTACTTATTTATTATTTTAATTTGATTTTTTAGCTGTGTTGTTTTAATCATTGTATCATTGCAACAGGGATATGAGGGCTATTATGATGGCAACAAAAGGAAATTGTTAGTTAAAAAGGTTATTTAGAAAAGGTTAGTTTTTGATGATACCATGTTGACACCTGTCTATAATCCCTTATATTTCTATAAGGGACTATTTTTTGGGGGGAAGGAAGTTCCATTTAGCCTTGTTGGAATCCATAGTTTGGGTTGAATTGTTTAGATTACATACACCTGTAAATGGATAATCCCCTAACTTGAAACTGACAGAGATGTCAGGAAATGAATTTATTTGGATCATTATTAATCATAAGACATAAGTATATATGCACATGTGTGTACATGCATATACATGTAAATGTACATATGTATACACATACAAATGTACACATACAGGCATGTTATATACATACAAATATGTATATGTATACATACATACATTTGATGGTTTTCTATTATCATCGTCAGTGGTAATGAAACATAAGACAACACATATGAAGATTATACTGTGTGGGCTAATAGATAAGTGCTGATTTGGGAGCTCTGAGACTACTTACTATAATTCTCATTTATTCTATTTTTATATCCTTTTATTGTAGTTAACAAAAACTGTGATATGATGGTAAAGAGTTGCTAAAGGGTTAAGTGGCAAGGACCAGCGCTAGAGGGGAAATTTGGCCCAAGCTTAACACATGCTAGAGTTCTGAACTTTAATGTTGCTAATGACATACTTTAAAGATTGGCCAGCCTTATCCTTATTTTGATATGCTTTTTTAGCTTCAAGAAATATAGGAGATGACAAGAAAAATATGTTTTGAGCCAAGAAATAAACAAGAGGACTCTCCTCACAGAAGTATATGTGGAGAGAAGTCATGGGGCTACCTCTTAGAAATCAAGAGGAAGATCAAATTGTTCAAAACAATTATTGGGCACTTATGAGCAGACACAAACATTTAATTACCAAGAAGATAGACAAAAACGTTCCCTAAACTTGGGCTCAGAATATATAGGATAATGTCAATGTATGCCAGTGGTATTATTAGAGTAAAACAAAAGCAGGTAATTTTGGATTAATGTTTAAGTAGCATTTTTTGCAGGGACATAAAAGGCACTGCTGTTGCAGGGGGAATTATATCATAGCAAGAAGTGAAGTGCTATATATAGGTACTCAAGGGTCCATCAAAATGGGGCTACTGCCCTTTCCTATCTCCATATCTTTGCTTGCATTATCTTCTTTGCTTGAAATAGATCTTTCCTTCCTCAGTCTCATTAAAAAAAAATCATCCATTCCTTCAAGTCTCAACTCCAATGTCATCTCTCCTATGAAGCTTTCATTGTGCTCCCAATTAAAAGTAATGTCACCCACATCCATTTCCTCATAACCCTTTGAGTCTTTTCTATTCATAAACCTGTGGTTTCATTGGTGTAAAGAGCATCCCAGAGGGTAAAATCACAAACACCAATTGCTAATCAATTTCCACTAACAGGCACCTGGCAATGGTAGCCCCCCACACACACTAATACTGTAGCTTCTTGCCAAGTCCCTGTAGCTGTCAGATGCACCTGGCAATGTCTTCTTCTGGGCTTTCCCCAAAGCTACTGAAGATTCTGAAAAGAGGGTTCTCACCCACAAAGACATTGGCACTGTCTCATGCTTCAACATTGGAAACTAATCTGATATTATCAATGGAAATAGCAAAAAAAAAGTCATGAAAGATGAGTTCAGGTCCTGTTTCAGACACTTACTAGTCATGTGATCACTTACCCTCTTTCTAATTTAGTCACCACATGCATAAAATTGGGGTAATAAGAACATTCATCTCTTAGGGGTGTTATGAGAATAAAACGAGGTTCTATTTTTAAAGCATTTGAAAACCTTAAGGTGCTGTTTAAATGTTCTTAATATTTTTATGATTGTTATTGTTGTTATTATTATCTGCTTTACTATTCTGTTGAAGAACCAATAGACCTTTACATATAATTGGTAGCTGAAATCATTTCCTCCTGTTATAATCTGTGCTCCTTGACAGTAAGTATTTTCTTACTTATTTGTATCATTTATACTTAACATAGTGCTTTGTGCTTAATAAATGCCTTTTATTGCAGTCATTCATTCATTAATTTATTTTTCTGTAATGCCAATTTTTAACATTCATTATTAAATTTATTTTTTTCCAATTACATGTAAAGACATTTTTAACATTCATTTTAAAATTCATTTTAATAGTAACTTACTCAACTACCAATGTCTGCTACCACCAGATTTGCAACTTTTGATCTTAAAGAGTTCCCCAGACCACTAAGAAGTAAAGTGATTTGCACAAGGGTTCTACAGCCACTATGCATCAGAGAGAGGATTTGGTTCTTCCTCAGTCCATGATATCATGCTACCTCATTTGTGCCTATATTTTATTCCACCATTAGATAATAAGGTTCTTAAAATGTAAGACATGACTAAATTTTGTAACACAACATGATTACTGGGAACTTGATAAATATATATGATGCTGAATGACTGAAGATAATTTAAAACATATCTTCCACATTAATTCAGAAATATAAACAAACATAAAAAATATACATACATGTATATATGCACATTACTTATGTCTACCTATGTGCATAGGTATGTATAAATATGAATATGAAACTGCTGGGGTGGTGGGATGTAGACCCCAAAAAGCCCTGAAATCATGCCTTTGAAAGTAACTCGCCAGGTAATCTCTTCTTGCAAAAGACATTCTCTCATCAGATCAGACAGAGGGGTGCCTGGCCCAAGGATTTTTGTACCTGACTGACCCAAGGACTCTCTCTCCCTCTTGGAACCAGATCCCCAAGGTCCATGCCTCTGTCAACTCCCTTAATGTCTTGCATACTTTCTATAATTTCTCATACATCACTCCCAAAGACACCTGGACCCCTTAGATTACCTAATTAGTATCCCTGTCATTTCTTTCCCGTACCCCTTTTCCATATAAACTCCAGAACCATCCTCATTCTCTCCCAGGTTCCCCAAAGGGACTTTGCCAGTTCCTACTGGTGTTACAACAAAATGTTTGTTGACTAAAAGATGGCTTGAGAGTGTGTGAATTCCTTCTAGGTAACCTTGCCTTGCCATTCTTGGGGTCCCAGCACCCTAAAACCTCTTCTAAATCATGAATGCTACATATACATTTTAATATGGACAAAGAATACTGTGTTCATAATTATATATCATTTGTAACAAATAGGCCCTAGGTGCCATATGGATGGTGTACTGGACTTGGAGTCAGGAAGACCTGAATTAAAATTGGGACTCAGACACTTACTTACCTTTGTGTCCATGGTCACTTAACCTCTGTTAGCAGCACTTTCCTCAACTATAAAATGGGTATGATAATAGCACCTCTTTCCTTGACATTGTGAGGATCAAATAATGTTAAATATTTGTAAAGCACTTAGCACAGGCCCTGGCACATAATAGACACTATGTAAATGTTGCTGATTTTATTACTGTTGTTATTATAATTAATATTGTTAGATGAAAATTCTTGTCATTTACTGACAAGCCCCTGAAACAACAAATGTACAAAATGTAATTGTTTTGCCAGAGCCAGGCAGAGGCAGGAAATGAAGTCCCAAAGCTCTCTATAGTGCCTGAGCCTTCCGTAAAAAAACCACAGACACCCCTCTGTTGACATTAGAACTGATTATAGAAGGAACAAATTTAATCTCGTCAGGTTAGCTTAATCCTTCTCAAGAGACCGGCAGCATGGAAAAAATACCCACTTATTCAAATGAAGAGTCATCTACTAAACAAAAGTATCTAGTGAGTGATTCCTATGAACACATGTACACCATAAGGACAGGCCTTATTGAAAATAGTATTTTAATTGCTAAGGGGATTGAGCATGACACATTATTGACCACTTACTCTTGTATTACTAGTGAAGCTGATAGGAAAAAGTGTATTCACTACTATTTCTCTTGTTTAAGAACCTAACACAAAGGGAATTTCATTTATTAAAGAGCCTAACTTTCCAAGAATAGCTGCTATTTGTCCAGGTAGAGAAAGTGAAGAAAGACAATCTGTAGACAGATACATAGAAATAAATAACCATTTGAGTATTAAAACTGGAAGGTATATTAGCACCTAGATTATTCATTTTTCTATTAAAACTGAGACCCAGAGAACCTGTGCCTTATTCACAATCATGAAGCTGGCCAGTTGTAGAACCGAACATTCCGTCCAATGCTCCTGTCAGTATATTACAATGCATCCTTAGAGGATGCCTAGAATAGTTCTCCTCATATCATTACCATTATTATTTGATGAGTTTTGTATTTCAATTGTGCTTCATAGTTTACAAAGAACTTATACAAATATTTCACTTGAAACTGTGAAGAACAAGAAAATATTGTTGATGGTGATAGATCCATTTCACTAATGAAGAAACTGAGACTTTGAGAAATTAAGTATTTTTTTTCCAGATTACATTGCTACAAAAAAGATAGAATGAAGTCTAGGCTATACATTTCTCAAAGAGTCTAGTACTTTATCAACTATACCCCTGTATATTATGGTCATCTCTATGAATATGTAGCCTTTGTGAATTAAAAAGTCCGTAGTTTCAGAATTACAAGAATTTTAATTTCAGATTATAATTTACCTTGAGTTTATGCAATTTTCTTCCCAAATTAACTCTCATAGCTGATGGAACTAATGGAATCAGACCTTTTATTAATAAAAGTGGACGGAGAAGGGGACTTGGATATATCATTGCTCCCTTTGCAAGGACATCAGATGTGTGATAAATCAGGTGTTTCTAGGTTCTTTTCATCCATTCCTTTTATAAAGATTTTGTACCCTTTAAACTCCCTTGGGAATGGTGATAGGCTATGTTAAAGTCTATTATTTTATCTATTCACTGACAGCAAGTTGTTTAAATATATAAGGTTAGACTAGTGGAAAGAATGTAAACTTGAAGCTAGAGGACCTTAGCATGAATCTTATCTCTAGCATTGACCATTTACATGAACTTGGGTAAGTCACTTAATTTCTGTGTGTTTTAATTTCCACATCTATGTAAGATGGTCAACTAGAAGACCTCCGATATCACTTCCAACTCCAGATACACGATTCTTTGATTTTTTTTCATTGTTCTAATTATGGCACTGAATTTTCTGTCTGCTCTAACAAGTTAGTCAATGCACAGATTATGAAATAAACCCTCACTGGGTAATCAGCCATTTCCTCTATGTTGAACTAGTCATTTAACTGAAACTAAATCAACCAAACTAACTAAACCTAAATAAAATTAATTTTGTTTCATGATTAAGTATATGTTTCATTTTTTGTAATGTTATATGGTGTTGACATGTCCTTTTTCTTCTAAAACAATTCTTGAAGAAAGTATTCATGACATATATATATATATATATATATATATATATATATATATATATATATATACACACACACACACACATACATATATATGTATATGTATATGTGACTTCAGGATAGTCAATAAGCCCTTACTCTCCTACTCCTCAACTATCTCCCCATCATATCTCCCCATCCCCTACATCTTCCCCATTGCTCACATTTGGTTTGAAGTCATCAACTATGAAAATATATTTTGGTTTAATTTGGAAGGGTCTATTCTGTTCTTTATATGATTTCTCTACCTCCTCATTCTCTGTAATATATTTTGGTAAATCAATCAATTAAAAAATTGGTGTTAATCGCACACTAAAATTATTTCATGGAACTTTTCCAGTTACTTATCATGATCATTACAATATGAGATGACAAATGAAAAATAAAATAATATTTTTATTACTCTTGATCACATAATAAAACCAACTCTATCTTCTCCTTTATTTATATTTCAAAAGAGGAATTGGCTTCCTTCTCTTTCAGATGCAACTTCCTTTGTCTTCTCTTTTTGTTTGGTTTGGTTTGGTTTGGTTTGGTTTTGACCTTGGAATTGTTGTGACTTATTTCTTCCAGTCATGTGGCCTCATGGTGACTGGCTGAGGACTTCACATGTAAAGTAGAAACAGCTAAGATAATTTTTATATAAGCTCTAAAAATGGGATCATCTGCTCCCTTTTCTGCTATTCTTCTGCATCACTGAAGAAATTAAAGGGGCTATTTGCAGCTTATGTTACTTTGTGTTTATCTTTGGGTTCTTAAGATGAAGAAGAAATTATCTACAAAAATAAATTTGATCAACTTGAAAGTGTTCCTGGAGTCTTAATTTATAAGTGAAAGCAATATTCCTTCTCTGTAGTTCAGAATATCTCTTTCTTTTTTGGCAGGAATTATGAACTTATCATTTCACTTTATCACAGTGTCTGGCATATAATAGGGACTGACATACTAGATGTTAGTGAATTAACTGACTGACTGATGTGAAGGTTGCCTAGCATGGAAATTTCTTTCACTGATGTAAATCAGGAATTTGTTTGTAAGTTATAAGTTTAGAGAACAGACATGGGGAAATGAGAAGTAAACTGATGTATCCTTAGTTTTACAATTAATCTGTGTTAAATGAACTTGAATCCATATTTTCTTAAAGGCCATCTCTACAACATCCTCAAGCTTACGAGCTAATTTAAGTTTAAAGCCTAATTTTTTTTTTATGTTTTCACTTTGCTTCTAATTTATGTAAAGATATTGCTATCTAAATAATATCAATAGCTTCTAGAAAATGAAAGACTTAGTGCTGAGGATTTCATTGACATTCAAGAACTCAAGGACACAGGTGTCCTTAAAGCAACATTAGCATTCCTCACTGGCTTGGCTCTTTTGCATTAATGTATATTTCATTAACATGGGCCACACCTTTATGAATCAAAATTAATTTAACCAGAACTGTGAATTCTGTTACCTCTCAAAGATTCATCCTTATTGCTGCTAATAATTTCCCACTGAACAACTTAACTATATAGACACATGTAGCTACTTTTGCTGACCTCTGACATTGGTATGACTATTTTATCTTGCTGATGGTATACTTTTGAGAGATAAGAGGTATTTTTTAACTTTATTGTCATTTACATTTTTAAAGAAGTTTGCAGTAAAATTAGTCATTCTGATAATTCTATCTTTTTTTTTCAAAAAAATTGAAAAGTATTAAAGGTTTGTTTTTAATGTGATGGATATTTCCGCTGAAATTAAAACTGTTTATTAAAAAAAATAAAAAGATAGTTTTCAAGAGGAATTAGTCCCTTCTACTATTTTGAAATATTTATTTTTCATCATTTCATGGGTAACAGTTTGTAATATATCATGTTATTTTCTCTTTCTCTTTACCTTGACCAAATACTTCAACATGAATCATGTGCACAGAAATGAAAAATTAACTTTTCAAAGTCAGAGAAATATTTAAAAACCAGTAAGGTGAGGAGTAGTGAACTAATTTGTCTATTTCTGCTTGATACACCTCCTAATTCCTAGGAAAGCGAAAAGCATGATGTCATATCCATATTTACCTCCTCAGCTAAGCTTATGTGGAACAGGAGGAGTCAGCAGCATTTCTCAGTTCTCATCAAAATTCCTTCCACTCTCTCTGTTCTCCTGAACCTTGAGCATTTTCTTCCTCACATTATTCTTCATTATACACACATCTCTGCTTTGGAAGAGTATATTTGCTCTTCCCTTTTCCTTTTGTTGTTCTTGGTGATGTTGCTGCTGTTGTCTATGTTGTCATTGTTTCAGTCCTATTGATGTTGTTGTTCCTGCTATTATTGTTATTGTCATTTATTTTGTGTTTTTGGTGTTCTTGGAAAAAAGGTTTTCTTTCAACAGAAGTCTTGATAAAGAAATTTTGGTGTAAGCATTTTTGAATATACAATTTTGAATTCTGGGAGGTTAAAATGGCCCTCCTTACACAGAAGGGCATGCTGACTTCATAGACTTAAGAGGAGGTCAGAAAACGTGACTCCACAATTTTGGAGTAGTATAGGACCAGAAACATTTGTTTTTGACCTGTCTTTCCCCCTTAAGACATCCATACAGGAAATAGAGCTAGGGATGGGGATGGAAAAAGCAAAACTTTGAAATAAGTAATATAATAGAATTCAACTAGAGTTAATTTCGTCTTTAGAGTAAAGTGGGGAAATAATGAAATGATTTGGAAAATTTTTTCTTAAAGTTTTTCCCCTGAATTTTTTATGTACATTCCCTTTACCCATTATATGATTTAAAAGATTCATGAGACCAGGTGCTGTGATATGCAGCTTGGTTCCTGCAAATTTAAAAGTAAAAGTCACTTAAATAAAAATACTAAAAGTAGTTTAAAACTACACTAAGACTTCTTGGGCACTCTTTATAAGCGTTGTCACAGCAGAGTAACAAAATTGGAAATATCTTTAGTAACTATGCACTATAATAAGTATCTGAAAAATAATCACCTTAAAACAAAACCTGCATGTGTTATTCCAACTTTCCCATGAAAGCCAATATAGGAGGAATATGCTACCATCTAAGGTAACTAATTCTATTTTTTGTTAGCTAATTATTAATCCTTTTTTTCTTCATATCAGGATAAAATTTGGCTCTTTGGGGTTTGACCCTTTCCTCCTCCTTCTGCCATTATGCCCCCCCCCAAATTTATATCCATCTTTGAAGTATTTAAAGGCAGTATCATATCCCCTCCTCTATACCTTCCTTCTTCAAGTTAAACAGTTCCACTTCTTTCATCTGATCCTCATATTATATGTGGTAAAGATTCTTCATTGCCATAGTGGCCTTTCTATGAATGATCTCCAACAAGGTCCTTCCAGACATGTTACATTAGAAAGTAAACTCCTCTAAAATGATAAGCCCAGTCTATCTAAAACCGTCAGTAAGCATTATGTGTAAGGCGATAACGTAGAAGTCTTCCCAACAAGAACAAGGGTGAAGCATTATCACCACTATTATTCAATATTGTACTAGAGACATCAAAGGAATTAGGATAGGTAATGGTGAAACAGAATTATCACTCTTTGTAGTGATATGCTTAGAGAATCCTATAGAATGAACTGAAAAAAATATTAGAAACAATTAACAACTTTCACAAAGTTTAAGGATATAAAATAAACCCACATAAATCACCAGCATTTCTATATATTATCAATAAAACCCATTAGCAAAAGATAGGAGAAATTCCATTTAAAACAACTGTGGACAAAATAAAATATTTGAGAGTCCACCTGCCAGACAAAGCCAGGAACTATATGAACACAATAACAAAACACTTTTCACACAAAGTCAGATCTAAATTATTGGAAAATAAATCAGTTGCTCATGTGTAAGCCAAGCTACTATAATAAAAATGGTAATTCTACCTCAATTAATTTACTTATTCATTGCCACAGCAATGAAACTGATAAAATATATGTTTCATAAATCTAGAAAAAAATAACAAAATTCATCTGGAAGAACAAGAGGTCCAGAATATCAAAGGAATTAATGAAAAAATACTAGGGAAGGTGGCCTACCCATACCAGATGCTAAATTGTGTTATGAAGCAGAAATCCTCAAAACTCCTTTGTACTGGCTAAGAAATAGAGTGGTGGATCAGTGGAATAGGTAATCTATACAAGACATAGTAGTAAATGACTTTGGTAATCTACTGTTTCATAAGCACAAAGACTTCAGCTTCAGGGAAAACAACTAACAATTTGGCAAAAACTGTGGGGAAAACTGGAAAATAGTATGGCCAAAATGCGACATACACCACCTCAAACCCCGTACAAAGATAAGGTCAAAATGGGTACATTATTTAGCTTAAAGGACAATATAATAAGCAAATTAGGAGACCAAGGGATACTTTACCTGTCAGATTTATTGAGAATGGGAGATTTTATGATTAAACAAGAGATTGAGAACATTATGAAATGTGAAATGGATAATTTTCACTACACTAAATTAAAGCGTTTTTTTGCACAAACAAAGCCAATGCAATCAAGATCAGAAGGAAAGCAAAAAGATGGGAAAGAATTTTTATAGCCTGTGTTTCTGATAAAGGCCGCATTCCTAAAAAACATATAGAAAATTAAGTCACATTTGTAAGAATGCAAGTCATTCACCAAGGAATGTAGCAACCAGGTTCCAAAATTACCAGGTTGTGGAGAGGATGCTGCAAGCAGCCAGAAAGAAATTGTTTGGATATTACGAAACCATGGTCAGGATTGCACAGTACCTTGCAGCTTCTACTTTGTAGGGCCATGGGGCATGGAATGTGATATTCCTTAGGGCAGGGGAGCTTGGATTGAAGCAAGGGATCAATTGCCCAATGAGGGTGGCCATTGTCTTTCCAGGGAGGAAATGGATGTTCAGCAGATTGGGGGACTTCCATACCTTCCTGGTGGAGGGACTAGATCTCAGCAGAGAATTTTATATTCAGATGTGGGACTCCAGAGAGACATGGAGGGGTAGGCAGGACAGAGAGAAAGGACATGTCATTGATGGGGGCACACTGCATTCCTGCAGGGGAGGATGACACCTTTAACTCATAAGAATTGTATTGTTATTACACCCTGTTAATAGGTTATATATAAAGGGAGTGGGTATAAATTGACTTTGATGTAATGATGGAAAAAATCTAATCAAGTAGGTTAAATTGATCCAAGAAATCCAATTAATCTGATCTAAGAAAATGTGCTGAGAGAAAAGGAAAGAAGGGGGCAGACAAGGGTAAATTACATCACAGGAAAAGGCAGAAAAACCTATTACAGCAGAGAGAAAGAAGAGAGGGAGATGAATACCGTTTGAACTTTGCTCTCATCAGATTTGGCTCAAGAAGGGAATAACATAATCAGTTAGGTATAGAAATCTAACTTGTCTTATAGGCAGCAGGAGGGGAAATGGGAAAGGGAAGGGGGATGGTGGGGAGGGAAGAAGCAGTAAGGATAAAGGGGAAGAAAAGGGAAAGGGATAATAGAAGGAAGGAGGGACTGAGGTAGGTGGTAGTCAAAAGCAAAATATTAGAGAGAAGGGAAAAGGAGAAAGGAGAAAGAAAAGCATAAATGGGAGGAAAAGGATGGAGAGAAAGACACAGATAGTAATCATAATTGTGAATGTGATATATGAATGTAATGTAACACTGTTGTGCTATAAGAAATGATGAACAAACAGACTTCAGATAAACCAGGAAAGACTTGTATGGTTTGATGCTGAGTGAAGTGAGCATAACCAGGAGAATGTTGTACACAGTAACACCTACATTGAGTGATGACTGATTTTTTTATTTTTGGCTAGGCAATACGGTTAAGTGACTTGACCAGGGTCACACAGCTAGTAAGTGTTATGTGTCTGATGCCAGATTTGAACTCAGGTCCTCCTGAATCCAGGGCCAGTGCTCTATCCACCGTGCCACATAACTCCCTCAATGACTGACTTTGATAGATTTAACCCCTCTCAGCAATACAAGGATCTAAGACTCTCCAAAAGCTTCATGACAAAAAATGCTATTCACATCCAAAGAAAGAACTATGGAGTTGGAATGCAGATCAAATCATACCATTTGCTATTTTTTTCTTCTGTTGTGTTTTGTTTCCTCTTTCTGGTAGTTCCTTCTATTAGTTCTAATTCTTACTTACAGCACCACTAATGTGAAAATACGTTTAATAAGAATGTATATGTATAGCCTACATTAGATTGTGCACCATCTTGGGGAGGGAGGCGGTGAGGTAGGGGAAGAAAAATGTAAAAGTCCAAAGCTTATGGAAGTTATTGTTGATAAATTAAAATAAATTGATAATTAAAAAAAAAACAATGCAAGTCATTCTCCAGTTGAGAAATGGTCAAAGGATATGAACAGGCAATTTTCAGATGAAGAAATTAAAGCTTTCTATAATAATATGAAAAATGCCCTAAATCACTATTGGTGAGAGAAATGCAAATTAAAACAGCTTTAAAGTACCACCTCATACCTATTAGATTGCCTAATATGACAGAAAATGAAAATGATAAATGCTGGAGAAGATGAAGAAAAATTGGAACACCAATGCATTGATGGTGTAGTTGTGAACTGATCCAAGCATTCTGGAGAACAATTTGGAGCTCTGCCCAAAGGGCAACCAAACTGTGCATACCATTTGATCCCACAATACCACTTCTTGGTCTGTATCCCCAAGATATGGCAAAAATGGAAAAGAACCCACATGTACAAAAAATATTTACAGCAGCTCTTTCTGTGGTGGTAAAGAACTGGAAATTGAGGGATGTCCATCAATTTGGGAATGGCTGAGTAAGTTGTGGTACGTGAATGCAATTGAATACTATTGTTCCATAAGAAATGATGAGCAGGCAGATATTGGATAAAAACTCAAAAGACTTAAATGAAGTGATGCTGATTGAAGTGAGCAGAACCAGGGGACCACTGTACACAGTAACAGCAACATTGTGTAAATATCAACTATGATAAACTTAGCTCTTTTCAGCAATACAATGATCCAAGACAATCCCAAAAGAGTCATGATGGAAAATGCCAACATTGTTCAGAAAAAGAACTATATAGTCTTAATGAAGAGCAAAGCATATTTTTTCATTTTTTGTTTCTTCTTTCTCATGGTTTTTCCATTTTGTTCTGATGCTTCTTTCACAACATGATTAATGTGGAAATGTGTTTAATTTGATTGTACATATGTGTATAACGTATATCAGATTGCTTGCTGTCCTGGGGAAGTGGGAGAGAAGTTAAGGAGAGAGAAAAAAATGGAACTCAAAATCTTGAAAAAGGGAGGTTGGAAAGGTTTGTGTGTAATTGGAAAATATATAAATTGTTATTCAGAAAAAAAAGTAAACTCAAATATGTCTCTCATGAATAATCACAAGCTATTAACAACTATTAGAAAGAATCCTTAAAATTACTAATGGTAAGTTATCAAAATCAAAACAAGCTCAATGTTTCATTTTATAGCAGCAAATTACAAAATCTAACAAAATGTGGGAATAGTTAATGTTGGAGGAGTTGTAAAAAGAGAGGCAGCATATTGCATTCATGATGTAGTTGTGAGTTATTATAAACATTCCAGAAAACAATTTGTGATTGTGAAAATAAAGTGACTAAACTGTTTATACCCTTTGAGCAAAAGATTCATTTTCAAGGCATGCTTCCCAAAAAAGTCCATGGCAAAATTTTAAAAAGAATTATATTGTGTTAATTAGAAGAAACAAGCCAAGCAGAGGAAAGAGGACCCACAGACGTGAAGTAACTTTATTGTGAAAAGCCCAACAGTGAAGTCAATTTCTAAAGGGAAGATAATGCTTTGGCATAAGACAATCCAAAAGAATCAGAACTGTAGTCAAGACAGGAATCTCCAGTCTACAACTCTACAACTAATCTGAATTTTCTTCGTTCTATAGTATTATTTGTTTCATATTCACCAATATATTTATAGTACCCTCTTCTTTGTGGTAGTAAATAACTGGAAATAAAGTAGATGCCCACTGAATTGGGAATAAATAAATAAATAATTTGTGATATATAAATATAGTGGAAAATTTCTATGATTGATATTATGACTTCATTAGCATGATATAAATTTATGCTGAAAATAAATGTGTGTGTGTGTGTGTGTGTGTGTGTGTGTGTGTGTGTATGTCATATATAATTAAAATAACTGAAGAGACAAAGTCAGGAAAAATAGCAATCACAAGGGTTTTTTTTGTTTTTTTCAACAATGATCAATTTTGCTAAAATTTTCCTTTTCTTCATTTTTTTCATTAATTTATTTATTTTTAATTTTCAACATTTCCACAAGATTTGAAGTTCCAAATTTTCTCCCCATCTGTCCCCTCCCTCCACCCTAAGACAGCATTCATTCTGGATACCCTTTCCCCTAATCTGTTCTCCCCTCTATCACCACCCTCTTCTCTTATCCCCTTCCTCTTCTATTTTACTGTAGTGCAGGATAGATTCCCCATTTCCTGTATATCTTATTTCCCAGTGGCATGTGAAAACAATTTTTTTTAACATTTGTTTTTAAAACTTTTGGTTCCAAATTATCTCCCTTCCTCCCTCCCCATCCACCCTCACTGAGATGGCAAGCAAATTGATACAAGTTATACATGTGCAGTGTTCATTGTATTTTCTCTTTTGACCCTGTCCCTCCTTAGAAGTGTTTGCTTCTGATTACCCCACCCCCAATCTGTCCTCCCTTCTATCATCCACCCCTCTCATATCCCCTTCCTTCCCATTTTCCTGTAGAGTAAGATAGATTTCCACACCCAATTGAGTGTGTATGTTATTCCTTCCTTAAGCTAAATCCAATGAAAATAAGATTCACTCATTCCCTCTCAACTTACTCCACTTCCCCTCCATTGTAAAAGCTTTTTCTTGTCTGTTTTATGTGAGATAATTTACTCCATTCTACCTTTCACTTTCTCTTTCTCCCAGTATAATCCTTTCTCAACCCTTAATTTTGCTTTTTTAGATATCTCCCCTTCATCTTCAACTCACCCTGTGCCCTCTATATCTATCTATCCATCCATCTCTCTATCCATCCATCCATCTATCTATCTATCTATCTATCTATCTATCTATCTATCTATCTATCTATCTATCTATATTTTAGTTCCCTCCAACTACCCTAATGCTGACAAAGGTCTCATGAGTTAAAAATATCATCTTTCCATGGAGGAACATAAACAACTCAAATTTAATAAGTCTGTTATGAATTCTCTTTCCTTTTTAACTTTTCATGCTTTCCTTGAGTCTTATGTTTGAAAGTAAAATTTTCTGTTCAGCTCTGGTATTTTCATCAAGAATGCTTGAGAGTCCTCTATTTAACTGAATATCCATTTTTCACCTGAAGGATTGTAATACTCATTTTTGCCGAGTAGGAGATTCTTGGTTGTAATCCCATCTCTTTTGCCTTCTGGATTATTATATTCCAAGCCCTCCACTAAATTGATGTAGAAGCTGCTAAATCTTGTGTCATCCTCATTGTGTTTCCACAATATTTGAATTGTTTCTTTCTGGCTGCTTGCAATATTTTACCCTTGACCTGGGAACTCTGGAATTTGGCTATAACATTCCAAAGGGTTTTCCTTTGGAGATCTCTTTCAGGAGCTGATTGGTGAATTCTTTCCATTTCTATTGTACCCTTCGGTTCTAGAATATCAGCACAATTTTATTTGATACTTTTTTTTTTTTTGGTGAGGCAATCCGGGGTAAGTGACTTGCCCAGGGTCACACAGCTAATAACTTTCAAGCATTTGGTCTGAGGCCAGATTTGAGCTCAGATCCTACTGACTTCAGGGCTGGTGGTCTAGCCACTGCACCATCTAGGTCCCCCAATAATTTCTTAAAAGGTATCCCTAGGCTGTTTTTTTTCCATCATGGCTTTCAGATAGTCCAACAATTTTTAAATGATCTCTCCTGGTTCTTTTTTCCAGGTCAGTTGTTTTTCCAATGAGATATTTTACATTGCTTTATACATATTTTTTTTTCATTCTTTTGGTTTTGTTTTGTAATGTCTTGATTTCTTGTAAAGTCATTAGCTTCCATTTGCTCCATTCTAATTTTTAAGGAAGTGTTTTCTTCAGTGAGCTTTTGGACTTCCTTTTCCATTTGGCCAATTCTACTTTTGAAGGAATTCTTCTGCTCATTGGCTTTTTGGACCTCTTTTATCATTTGGGTTAGGCCATTTTTAAGGTATTATTTTCTTCAGCATTTTTTTGAGTTTCCTTTAGCAAGCTATAGACTAGTTTTTCATGATTTTCTTGCATCACTCTCATTTCTCTTCCCAGTTTTTTCTCTACTTCTCTTACTTGCTTCTCAAAATCTTTTTGAGCTCTTCCATGGCTGGGAATGATTCATATTTTCTCTTTTTTTATTTTTAGACAACTGGGATTAAGTGACTTGCCCAGGGTCACACAGCTAGTAAGTGTCAAGTGTTTGGTCTGAGGCTTGTTTTGAACTCAGGTCCACCTGACTTGAGGGCCAGTGTCTATCCACTGCAACACCTTTCTGCCCTGATTCAGCCTTTGGATGTAGGAGCTTGGCTTTTGTTGTCTTCCTCTGGTTGTATGTTTTGATCTTCTTTGTGACCAAAGAAAGATTCTGTGGTCTGACTTTTTTGAGCTCTTCTCTCACATTCCCAGCCAATTACTTGAGTTTTAAACTTTTCATTAAGGTGGGGGTCAGCTTCCAGTGTGGAGAATGTACTGTACCTAGTTTCAGGGTTTTTGTGCAGCTGCTTTTAGAGATTCTTCTAGGGACCTGTAAATTTCCTGTTCTTCCAAGCTGGTATGATCAAAGACAAGGTGTTTATGCCTTTCCTGGCCTGTGCTCTGCTCTACGAGTGACCACATGACCTTTTTACTGACTTGGAACTGTGAGGAGGATTTCATCTCCAGCACTACTACAAGCTCCACCACACCAGAGCTCCTCCTTATCCCAGGACCACCATCCAGAGCTGTCACCCAGATTCAAGCATGGGCAAAGCAAGAGAATCTTGCCTCAGGATCATCAAAGAGATCCCTTCAATCCCCCTCTGATCAGCCACTCGATCGCTCCTCTGTCTGTGGGCTGAGAGCTCCAGAAGCAGCCACTGCCCCAGGGTTGTGCCAGGATTGGGCTGGAACAGAGCTTCTCTCTCATCACAGGAGAAACATTTCCTACTGAACTTCTAAGTTGTCTTTGGCATTTGTGGGTTGAAAAGTCTGAAAGCCACCACAGCTGCCCGTGATTCAATCCCCTGAAGCCTGCTCTAGTTTCCCTGTGGCCTGGTCTTTGCCTTCATGCCCATGCTGAACAACTGCGCCCATTGCAACAGATTTTTGCTGATGACTTTCCAGGTTGTCTTAAGCTGGAATTTTGTTTCACTCTTTCTTTTTATGGGTGCTGCTCTAGAATTTCTTTAGAGCCATTTTTAACAGGTATTTGGAAGGGTTTGGGGGAGATCTCAAGTAAGTCACTGCTTTCATTCTGCCATCTTGGCTCTGCCCTCCCCTCCCCATCTTATTCCTTTTTATTTACTTTTTAATTTTTTTTTGATGGGGAAACTAAGTGGCTCAGTGGATAGAGTACTAGCCCTGGAGTCAGGAGGACTTGAGTTCAAATCTGGCCTCAGACACAAGATACTAACTATGTGACCCTGGGCAAGTCACTAAACCCTGATTGCCTGGCCAAAAAAAAAAAAAAGAATCATTCTTTGGGATGTCTCTGTGTGATGAAGAGTAAGGGATACAAGGGGGGAAATGACAATGAAAATACAAAGTGGAGTAATAAAAATTTATTTTTTTCCATAATAATGTAAACTCTTTCAAGATTTGGACTAATTTTTGACCCTTTTTTATATCTACATAACTTACTGCAGTGATTGGCAAAAATATTTTGAAGATGGGCTAATTTGTGCTTAAAAACAGACAAAAATTATAACATTGTTTCTTATTTCTATGTCATTTTGTTCCTGTACTTTTATCCCTAACACACACCAGTGACTAGCAAATGTTAGAAACTTAATAAGTTTCTCAAATGACATATTTAAAAGTTTTTAATAAGCTACATGTGAAAAACACAATGCATGGTACTAAAAATACAAAGGTCAAAACAAATGTGATGAGGGCTGTCTCCCATGGGTAGTATGGATATGCCAATGTGGCTCAAAGTAAGGTGGAAGAGACATCTTTATCCTCTTCTCCCCAATCCTTCTCCAAAAGAAAATTTATTTCCTTGCAGGAGGGAAAGGAGGAGTTGGAGGTCAGAAGCCTGGTCATTCTGCTCTCCTCTGAGAGAGAGAATATCAGTCTAGAATTATATCTATCATCTCCTTTATATGTTATTAGTTTAGGAGATGTGACTTTCACATTCAAATTAAATTCTGATTGTTTTTCAATACTGTAAATAGCAGGACCTCTAAGTTTATATTCAAGGCTTAACTTCTGTCTCAACAAATACCAGTTCCACAATGAACACACATGACAATAAGCAAAGAACTTTATCAAAGCTCATAGCAAAACAGAATAAAGAAAATATATAGGGGAGAATCCAGAGCAAACAATGAAAAGTGAAGGAGTTCCCCAATTGGGAGTAAAGAAACTCAGTTCAACTGAGATAGAATCCTTGATCTCACCAAAATGAAAGTTCTCCAAAGTCACTACTGTAGCACGTTAGAAATAGGGACACGATGGAAACTGCCAGCTCCTGTCATGTTGGCTTCTTCTCAGAGTCTTCATTTTCCTCAGGAATCTGAAGTGGATTAGCATATTCCATATTCTTTTTTGAAGATAAAAGCCAAAAGCACCTGAAGCAACAGCAAAGGCCAAAGATAACTGAAGAAACCTAAAGAAACTCAGAGAGATTTGGAGGCCAACTCTGCTCCGCCCCTACAAAAACACAGAGCATTAATCTCCAACAATGAGGATGTTCCATACCAGTAGGCTTTGGGACTATGGCACATAAAGAAGCCAAAAAATAGATTCTCTCTTTAGATCACTACCAAGTTTGCTTAAATTGCTTCATGCAGGTAAAGGCTCTTAGTGGAACTGAATTTTCTTAAATATAGATGATCGTCTTCACTGATTACTTCTTTTTCCTTCATTTAAATATTATGTTAAATACTCCCTCAAGTCCCCCCAACAAGCATTTATCAAGTACTTACTATGTGACAAACATTATATTAAGCTTTAAAAATACAAGCTAAGCAGGAAAACAGAAGACAATCTCTGCCCTCAAAGAGCTTACATTCTTATTGGGAAAAACAACACATGAAAAGGAAGTTGAATGGGGTGATGAACCCAGATGGGGTCATAATAGAGAAAGTACAGAGAGTTAGAACTGCAGCTTGGAAAGTAAAAAAAGACATGACTGGCCTAAGTTGTTGTTTAATCCTTTTCCAGTTATGTCTGACTCTTTTTTTTACCCATTTTGGGGTTTCCTTGGCAAAGATACTGGAATGTTTTGCCATTTCTTTCAGTTCATTTTACAAATGAGGGAACTGAGACAAACAGGGTTAAATGACTTGCCCAGGGAGGCTGGATTTGAACTCAGGTCCTCCTAACTCCGGGGATGACACTTTATCCACTGTTTCCCCTGACTAGTTTTAGTGGATTGTGTTAATTAGGAGAAACAAGCCAATTAGAGGAAGAGGACCATGGGATATAAAGTAACTTCAATGTGGAATGTCCAACAATGAAATATATTTCTAGAATGAAAATTATTCTTTGGTAAAAGGTAGTCCAGAGAATTAGGATTGCAGTCTGGAGAGGATCTCAGATCTGCAACTCTAGTACTAATCTGAATTTTCAGTAAAATAATACTTCTACAGTATTATTAATTAAATTAATAGTGCCCAATTCACATTTTAAATTTCAAAAAGCTGTTATGCATAATACATCATATTTTTACCTAATGATAATACCTCATGTGTGTCCTTTTGAAGGTATTGTTAAAGTATCTAAGGAAAGGGAGGTTTTCATTTATTTTTGTCTTGTTCTGCTTCATGGATTTCAATTAATTACAATAGTAAAGATGACAGAGTTACTGGTATCTATTTATTTTTTAGTAAAATGAAAGGTAATTTATATAAACATCTTAATAACTGTGTTACACTTTGTCTAAATGTTTATTCTCCTTGGCTCTCCTCATCACATAAAGGTACATAAATACAGTTGGGTTTTTTTTGCTTTTTTATGAGAGGGGAATTACTTATTTAACTTTAAAATATCTTTTTTGAAAGAAATAGAATAGGCTTAAACTGGAAAAGACATAGGGAATATATAATTTTCTAAAGTTTATCATTGCTGGACTGACACATATTCTCATCAGAATGTTTCCCCTTAATTAAGGATCTTTATAAGAGCTATAATTATATATCTTCCTAGTGCAGAGATTTTGAGCCTTCTTGTCTTTGCAAGTAGCAGTACTTGGCTTAAAATATTCCTCAGAAAATATCAGATTTTCTGAAGGATCCAGATCTGATTATCAAAATGTTGACCTGTGTGACTTTTACTTATGCTATCTACATATGGACACTCACTGTAAAGGAAGCACTGGTAATACTTTACTTCAATATTGTTTATCTGTTTGTTTTTTGTTGCTGTGGTTGGTGTTCAGTTCATTTCAGTCTTGTCCTACTCTGTGACTGCATTTTCTTGGCAGAGATACTGGAGTGGGTTGCCATTTCCTTCTCCAGCTCATTTTACAGATGAGGAACTTGGGCAAAGAGAGTTAAGTGACATGCCTGTGATCACAGAGCTAGTAAGTGTCTAAAGCCAAATTTGAACCCAAGTCTTCCAGATTCCAGGTCCACTGCTCTATTCACTGTACCAACTAGCTGCCTTGGTTACTTATTAGATGTGACCTAAAAGGGCCACATGCTTTGAAATTTCCTTGTAACTCACACATTCATACATATGTCTGATATATATATATATATATATATATATATATATATATATATTTGTGTGTGTGTATGTGTGTGTGTGTATGTATGTATGTATATATATGTTTCCATATGTGTGTATATATGTATATATGTGTGTGTATGTATGTATATACACATATATATGCATTATATACATATATATATATAAAATATATATGTATATATCAGGAATATCTATCTGTGTCTCTATCTATCTATCTACCTATCTATCTGTTTGCAGCAAATGTAAGTAAACAAACATTCAAGGCTAGCTTATGATTTATGCATACAATCCATTCTATAGAATTTTTTTAACATTTATTTAATTAATTTATTTTGATTTATCAACAATCAGTCGCATATACTTTTGAGTATAAAATTTATCTCCCCCTTCCCCCACAACACCCTCCCCAACATAGCAGACACTCTGACATATGCTATGCATGTACATTCCTATTAAATATATTTTCACATTAGTGAAGATGTAAGTAAAACTTAAAACCAATAGGAGGAACCATCAGAAAGAGGAAACAAAACTGAACAGAAGAGAAAAAAAGATAGCAATTCAACTTCCATAGCTCTTTCTTTGGATGTGGATAGCATTTTCCATCACTAGGCCTCTGGAGATGTCTTAGATCCAAGAAGGGGTTCTTATCCCAGAACCTGGGGTCTTTGGGTTTATCAAATAATAGATAACAACACTGTAGGATTATGGTTTTTAGTCCATTCTGCTATCTGCTTCCTTTTTATGGGAGAGTTCATCCCATTCACATTCACAGTTATGATTACTATCTGTGTCTTTTTCTCCATCCTTTTTCCACCCTGTTTATGCTTTTCTTTCTCTTTCCTCACTAATGTTTTGCTTTTGACCACTGCCTCCTTCAGTCTCTCCTCCCTTCTATTATCCCTTTCCCTTTTCTTCCCCTTTACCCTTACTATTTCTTCCCTCCCTTCTTTCCCCCCCCTCCATTTTCTTTCCCCTTTACCCTCCTACTGACTATAGGGCAAGTTAGATTTCTATACCTAACTGATTATGTTATTCCCTTCTTGAGCCAAATCTGATGAGAGTAAGGTTCAAACAATGCTCACCCCCCTCCCTTATTTCCCTCTGCTGTAATAGGATTTTCTCTGTTTTCCACTAATGTAATTTACCCTGGTCTGCCTCCTCATTTCTCAGTACATTTTCCAAGATCAGGCTAATCCACTTACTTGGATCCATTTAACCCACTTGATTAGATTATTTCTTTTTATCATTACATCAAAGTCAACTAATATCTGCCCCCTTATGTATACTCCTTTAACATGGTGTAATAACAACACAGTTCTCAAGAGTTGCAAGTATTATCTCCCCTTGTAGGGATGTAAACAGTCTGCCCTTATTAACAACATTTTGTATTTTCCTGTCACATTTACCTTTTTATGTCTTTCTTGTATCTTGTACTTAAAGATCAAATTTTTTGTTAAGCTCTGGTATTTTTATCAGGAAGGTTTGGAAGTCCCCTATTTCACTGAATATCCACCTCCTCCCTTGAAAAATCATGCTCATTTTTGCAGGGTAGTTTATCCTTGGCTGAAATCCAAGCTCCTTTGCCTTATGGAATAACATGTTCCATGCCCTGCAGTCTTTTAATGTCGAAGCTGCAAGGTCCTGTGTAATCCTGACTGCGGTTCCATGACATATAAATTATTTCTTTCTGGCTGCTTGCAGCACCTTCTCTTTCATCTGGTAATTTTGGAATTTTGCTATTATATTCCTTGGTGTCAATTTGGGATCTCTTTCAGGTGGTGAGGTGTATTCTTTCTATGGTTATTTTACCTTCTGGTTCTAGGACTTCCAGGCATTTTTCCTTTATGGTTTCCTGAAAGATACTGTCCAGGCTCTTTTTTTCCTCATGATTTTCAGGTAGTCCAATGATTTTTAAATTGTCTCTCCTGAATTGATTTTCCAGGTTGATTGTTTTACCAATGAGGTATTTTACGTTTTCATCTATTTTTTTTTTCATTTTTTTGTTTCTGTTTGACAGATTCTTGCTCTCTCATAGAGTCATTAGTTTCCATTTGTCCAATTCTAGTTTTTAACAGATTGTTTTCTTCTGTTAGTTATTTTGCTTCCTTCTCTAACTGGCCAATTGTAATTTTTAGGGATTTGTTTTCTTCAGTGTAATTTTTTTGCCAATTGGCCAATTATATTTTTGATGGACCCTTTTACCTCTCTCATTTGACTTTTAAAATCCTTCTTGAGCTCTTCTCAGAAGGCTTTTTGGGCTTCAGACCAGTTCATATTCCCTTTTCATATTACAGATGTGGGTTTGTTCACAATGTTGTCCTCTGCAGAATTTCTGTCTTGATCTTCACTCTTCTCATAATACAAATCTATGGTACATTTCTTTTTACTCATGGCCTTTAAAGAGATTGAGCTCTCCTACTGGGGAGCAGAGGGCACTGACCCAAGCTTCTTGTGTTGGGAGCCTAGGTCTTGGTCACTGGCTTTGTGTGTTGGGGCCTCTTATGTTGGCAATTGGAGGCTGTTGGGTTCTGGCAGCTTACCTGTTGCTAGGCTGGAATCATCAAGGCTGGAACTTTCAGGCAATTCTAGGTTGTCTGCTTTTCCTTCCCTTTAGCTTTCTTCTGTTCCTTTTAAATGGTGCTACAGGATGTTTATATGCCTGGAGCCCACTGCAATGCTGCCTCCCTCATTTCTCCTAATACAATGGGAGATTCCTTTTTGGTAGAGAGCAAAGGCACCTGGTGGTTTTCTGAGCTGGTTTCCACTGGTTTCCCCACCCTCACTGAGGCACTGGGAAGTCCAGGTGTTGGTGATTGCCTGCTCTACCACCTGGGCTTCAGGATCTCCTTCTGGTTAACAGTTGGAGGCTGTAGGGTTCTGACAGCTTACCTGGTATTGGTTTGGAAACAGCAAGGCTAGGACTTTAGGAAGACTCTAGGTTGCTTTCTTCAGCTCCTTTCAAATGAATGCTAAAGGGTGATTATCTGTCTGGGGCCATTTGTAGTACTGCTTCCCTTATTTTTGCTGAGGCACTGGGAGACTTGTTTACTAGGCTGCTGCACTGCTGTTCCCAGTCTTTCTTCTAGTTCAGGTGTTCCAGGGTTGGTTGGTGTTTTGTTTGTTTGTTTGTTTGTTTTTCTGCAGTGATATTTTCTGAGTTTTCAGAGGTTGATAGGGGAGGGTGAGAGCAACTACCTTTTTACTCCACCATCTTGGTTCCCAGAAGCAGAAGCCCTACAGAATTTTGTAAGGAGCTAATATCCACATTAATTATGTAAGAAAGATCATTTCTAATTAGTAAGTAAATATATTGAGCTGCACATCTGCCCTCTGTGTTTTTGTTTTGCTTTGTTTTTGCCTTTATTTTTAAAATTAATTAATTTTAAGTTTTCATCATTCACTTCCACAACATTGTGAGTTTGAAATTTTCTCCCCATCTCTTCCCTCCCCTCATGCTAAGACAGCATGCTTTCTGAATATGCCTTCCCCTCATTTGCTCTAACTTCTATAATCCCCACCTTCTTTTATTCTATCCCCTTGTATTTTACTGTAGGGCAGGATAGATTTCTAAATCTCATTGACTGTATATGTTATCTCACAGTTGCTTGTAAAAATTATTTTTACATTTGTTTTAAAAACTTTAGGTTCTGGAATTTGGCTGTAATATTCCTAGGGGTTTTCATTTGGGAATCTCTTTGAGGAGGTGATTGGTCAATTCTTCGCATTTCTATTTTACCCTTCGATTCTAGAATATCAGGGCAGTTTTCCTTGATAATTTATTTTTTTTACAAAATTGTATAAAATTATTTATTTGCAGTTTTCAATATTTACTTCCACAAGATTTTGAGTTCCAAATTTTCACTCCATCCCACCCATCCCTCCACCACAAGATGGCATGCATTCTGAGTATCATTTTCCCTAGTCTGCCCTCTCTTCTATCTCTCCCCCCATTCTCTTATCCCATTCCCATTCTGTTTTCCTGTAGGTCAAGACAGACTTCTGTACCCCATTTCCTTTATTTCTTATTTCCCAGTAGCATGTGAAAACATTTTTTTAAAAACATGTTCTCCCTTCCTCCCTCCCCACCCATCCTCATTGAAAAGGCAAGCAACTCAATATAGGTTATAAAGGTGTAGTTATGCAAAACACTTCCATAGAAGACATATTGTGAAAAACTGACTCTATTTCCCTCAATCTTATCCTTCCCTCCCATTTATTCTATTCTTTCTTTTGACCCTGTCCCTCCTCAGAAGTATTTGCTTCTGATTACCCCCTTTCCTAATCTGCCCTCCTCTCTATCATCCCCATGCTTTCTTGTCCCCTTCTCCCCCTATTTTCCTGTACAGTAACACAGATTTTCTTACCCAATCGAATGTGTATGTTATTCCCTCCTTAAGCCAAATCCTATAAGAATAAGATTCACTCATTCCCTCTCACCTACCCCCATATCCCCTCCACTGTAAGAACATTTTTTCTGTTTTTTTTGAGATAATTTACCCCATTCTACCTCTCCCTTTCTTCTTCTCCCAGTATAATCCTCTCTCATCCCTTAATTTTATTCTCCAGATATGACCCCTTAATCTTCCACTCACACTGTGTCCTCTATCTATCTATCTATCTATCTACCTACACATACATATAATTTTTTTCCATCCAACTAACCTAATACTGACAAAGCTCTCATGGGTTATAAATGTCATCTTTCCATGCAAGAATGTAAACAGTTCAACCTTAGTAAGTCTCTTATGATTTCTCTTTCCTCTTTGCCTCTTCATGTTCCACTTGAATTTTTTATTTAAAGGTCAAATGTTCTATTCAGCTCTGGTCTTTTCATCAAGAATACTTGAAAGTCCTCTATTTCACTGAATGACCATTTTTCCCCTGAAGGATTATACTTAGTTTTGCTGAGTAGGTGATTCATATCTCCTTTGCCCTCTGCAATATTACATTCTATGCCCTCTGGTACCTTAATGTAGAAGCTTCTAAATCTTGTGTTATCCTGATTGTGTTTCCACAGCACTTGAATTGTTTCTTTCTGGCAGCTTGTAATATTTTCTCCTTGACCTGGGAAGTCTGGAATTTGGCTACAGTATTCCTAGGAGTTTTCCTTTGGGGATCTCTTTCAGGGGGAGATCGGTGGATTCTTTCAATTTCTATTTGGCCCTCTAATTCTACTACATCAGGGTAGTTTTCCTTGATAATTTCTTGAAAGATAATGTCTAGGCTCTTTTTTGGATCATGGCTTTCAGATAGTCCAATAATTTTTAAATTATCTCTCCTGGGTCTATTTTCCAAGTCAGTTGTTTTTCCAATGAGATATTTCACATTGTTTTCTAATTTTTCATTCTTTTGGATTTGTTTTACAGTGTCTTGATTTCTCATAAAGTCACTAGCTTCCAATTTCTCTATGCTAATTTTTAAGGAAGTATTTTCTTCAGTAATCTTTTGCACTTCCTTTTCCATTTGGCCAATTTTGCTTTTTAGGTCATTCTTCTCCTCACTGGCTTTTTGGACCTCTTTTGCCATTTGGGTTAACTTATTTTTTAAGGTTTTATTTTCTTCAGTATTTTTTGGGTCTCCTTTAGCAAGCTGTTGACTTATTTTCCATGATTTTCTTGCATCACTCTCATTTCTCTTCCCAGTTTTTCCTCTACTTCCCTTACTTGCTTCTCAAAATCCCTTTTGAGCTCTTCCAAGGCCTGGGACTGATTCATATTTTTCTTGGAGGCTTTGAATGTAGGAGCTCTGACTCTGTTGCTTTCTTCTGGTTGTATATTTTGATCTTCTTTGTCTCCAAAGTAAGATAATATAGTCTGACTCTTTTTGTGCTGCTTGCTCATGATCCCAGCCAATTACTTGAGTTTTAAACTCCTTGCTAAGGTAAGAGTCTGCTTCCAATGTGGAGAGTGTACTGTCCCAAGCTTCAGGAGTTTGTGTAGCTGTTTTCAGAGATACTTGTAGGGACCTGTAAATTTTCGGTTCTTCTAAGGTGGTATGATAAGGGGTGAGGTGTTTACTCCTTTCCTGGCCTGTGAGCACAGGTGTTCCTTTCTGTCCTGTAACTGTGAGGAGGGGTTCCTCTCCACAGCCACTACAAGCTCCACCAAGCCAGTGCTCTTCCTCACCCCAGCACTGCCGCCCAGAACTGTGACCCAGATCCACACACGGGCAAAGCAAAAAAGATTCCTGCCTCAGCACTGGCAAAGAGATCCCTGCAGTCCCTCTCTCTGATGAGCCACTGGATTCCCCCTCAGTCTGTGGGCCGGAAGCTTGGGAAGCAGCTGCCCCCCCAGGACCAGGCTCTTGGGGAATGGAGTTGAGACCCTGCATTCTTCTCTGACCACCGACAGACACAGACTTTTCCCACTGACCTTCTAAGTTGTCTTTGGCATTGGTGGATTGAGGAGTCTGGAAACCTCCACAGCTGCCCGCGATTCAGTCCTCTGAGGCCTGCTCCGTGTTTGCTGCGGCCTGCGAGCCCATGCCGCGCTGCACTGTGCTCCTAGCCCGGTGCGATACACCTTTCTGATCAATCATCCGGGTTGTCTTGGGCTGGAAATTTGTTTCACTCTGTCTTTTTGTGGGTTCTGCTGCTTCAGAATTTGTTTAGAGCCATTTTTATGAGTATTTGGAGGGGTTTGGGGGAGAGCTCAAGCAAGTCACTGCTTTCACTCAGCCATCTTGGCTCCACCCCCCATTCTTTCTTTAAATGTCATTACTTTTTGCTACTATCCCAAATTGTATTTCACCACTGTGTGTTCGAATTCCCAATCAGTTATCCTTTCTTTTCTTTCTTTGGTGCAACTTGCCACTATAGATTCAAGGTTTTCTATTTTCTGCTGTAAAAGTCTTAAATTATCCTCTCACAATTCTTATTTCTCTTGTAAACCATCCAAGAAGAGTATCCTGTAGTTCTATGCTCTCAAAATCCACAAAGTCTTTTTCATCATCAGATGTTGTGTTGAGTCATTTCCCTTTTCTTTTGTGACATTTTTACATGGTCCCATGAGGTTATTTACTAAATCTGAAGGCCATATTTCCTTCTACTGTTAATGGTTTCCCTGTTGGTTAATCTGTTTAAGCTTAAGGTGTTTGAGAGTTTGTTTGTTTTTCTCATTGATCTTTTCCTTTTCTAGGTGTAAAAATATAAATTTTCACACTGAGGACTATTCTGAGTATACCGTGAAAAGATTTTTTTTTTTCAGTGTTGTCAATTTGAGTGCAGAGTTATTGTTTCAATTATTGCTTCTTTCATCCTCCAATTTTAAAGTCAATTATTTAATCTGCACTTAAGAATGAATATTTTTTATTTAAATGTATTTCATTGGTTATAATTGTATTGTGTTATTGTCAGTAAAGGATGTGTTTAATATTTCTGATTTTCTTTACTTCCTTGGGATATTTCATATTGTCAATTTTTAAAGGTGTCTCAGAGAGCTCAAAAACATTTTTAGCCTTTTCAATTTCTAATCAGAAATTGGAAAAGACATGACAATCTAAATTTTCTAAAATTCCACTCAGGTACCTAATGCTTATCTTCTTTATTTTTCAATTGCTTAGTTTTTAGATTTCTGTAATTTTAAAAGGGATATATTGAAGTATCCAAATACTATATTTTAGTGACCATTCCACCACTCCAATTCAATTAAGTTTAGTCTTTCAGCTGTTATATTTGGTATCCAAATCAATATTAAGTAATAATATTATTTTGGTATCTTTGAAGTCTTTAAGTGTAAATGTAGTTTCCCTACTAATCATTTTTAACTATATCTCTTTTCTATTCTTACTAAGCTATCCTTTTAACTGAATTTTAATTTTCAACTGAGTTGCATTCAAATAAGCATATTATTTGATTCTTCTAGCTAATCTGCTTTTCTCCATTTTATGGGTGATTTCCTCCTTTCCCTGTTAATTAATATTGTTGCTAATTTTTTATTTATCTCCAGAATATCATATTACACTTTTCCCCCTCTCTTTTTAACTTATACCACTTTTTATAAAAGGAGGAAGGAAAGAAGGAATCCATTCAGAACTAGTATAACCAGTTCTACTTCAACTTAAATTGACCATTCCACAAAAATCCCCTTCACTTGGGGTGGGGGTGGAGGTTCAGTATGGAACTCTCCTCAGCTTTGCAACTCCCACAGACTGAGTGGCTTTAGGGCATGAGCCCACTGAGATAGAACACCTGGGGAGGATCCCTGATTTGGGGTTGCATTGCATTGCTGAAGCTGTCTGCTTCTCCACTGCTGCTGTCTATAGGGAGGGAGGGGTCTACTGCCTGCCAGGGGAGTGGACTTTGTAGTGGGAACTTGCATGAAACAAAAATTGATTGTGATCCAATATTTAAATAGTCTATTTCTACTCTTGTGCCCTTTCTCTCTTCACTAAGCCCAAATCCTCATTGGTAGTTCTTTCATACTATTTCTCTCTTTCTCTTGTTTTAATATACACTTTTATGATCTACCCTCAGGAGTTTGTTTTGTCTCTCACTATTCCCTTGGTGATTGGTCCCTCCTGTTTTCACCTTACTAATCAGGAGTTTGTTTCATAATGTACTGCAGCTCTGAAAAATCCCAATAGGAAATTATACTAGGCTTAAGGCCTCTTTCAAAGCTCAGGGGTCTGGGTGATCAGGTATTGAGTTTTCTCTTTTCTTTCTATAGTTCTCATTGCGATTAGGAATATATAGGATTGTTTTATTTCCCTTTACAATGATATATAGGCTGATTGTTACTCTGTCCCCTTCTATTTTGACCAGTTTAGGCTGGAATCTGTGTTCATGACTTGATTTCCAGACTTGGAGTAGACTTTCAATTGGCCTCCTTCTCTCCCAGCATTTTGGTTCAGAATTCCTTATGGCTTAAAGTCCATTTATTGGATTCTTCACTTGGCTTCCTGTCATGACCCCTCTCACAGAGCTTCTAGGTTTTAGTTCTGATAAATTCTGCTGTTACTCACTTCTCTGTTGGAGTCCTCTCAGTCTTTTGAGGTGTTTAAATACCTATGTAAAGCACTTCTGGGCTAGATGGAGGAGCTAATTGCCATCCTCTAGTTTTTTCTTTATTTACATTTTATTCAGAGTCTGTGTCAGATATTTGCTGGTGTATGAGCGTGTGAAATAGCTATTTTCCTCTACAGGCTGCCATACCACCATCTTAAAGGAAAGCTTGTTTCATTGTCATTTAAAAAAAATAAATATCTTTCATATTTAAATTACTACAATTACTCATTGTTTCACTTCTCTACTCTATTCCAGAAAGCCAACCTTCAAAAAGAGGAAAATCAATATAATGATCCATGACAGTTCCAAAACAGTTATAATGAAAAAATATTATCTACCTCCAAAGAGAAAACTGATGAAATCTGAGTGCAGAATGATATATGTTTTATGTTCTCTATTTTTTTTTTGCTTTTTTTTCCAACATGGATAATGTTGCAATATGTTTTGCATGACTTCACATTTATAGTGTGTGTTGTACTGCTTACCTGTCAATGGGTTCCTACCCATTGAAGGGCTAGAGTGAGGGAGAGAATTTGGAACTCAATTTTTAAAAATATAAATGTTAAAAAAATTTTAAAGACAAAGTAAATCAAAAGAAAAAGTGAAAAAAAAACTGCAGCAAAACCAGCCAACATACATGGGACAGGAAAAGTCTTATACTGTATGGTGTTTTTATATAACTATAATGTGTAGTCTTCAACTGTACAAACACACATACACAGACACAGACACAGAGGCACACACACACACACACACACACACACACACTCACACATAAATAACTGCAAAGAAGTAGAAATGTGTTCTTATTTCTATTGGTTATGGCCAAGCCTGGACAATATAATTTCAAATAAGCACATTTCAAATGTTTTGTTTTCCTTCTTTTCATTTACATTGCCTTTTTAGAGAGAAAATTCAGCCTATGTAGGAGTTACCTCCTTTTTTTTTTGGCTTGGTTGACTGAGTTTTTAATACATATTGAGGCCTAGTGCCATGGGTCTTTCCACAAGCTACACACGGAGCTTTATTCATAGTTTATAGTAGCACCTGCGGTAATGATCCTTATCACACATATGCATGTATATGTAAGTGTGTATACATATGTATGTGTATATATATTTATATATACATCCACACATATGTGTATAACAAGCTCCCCATGCTTTCTTTTTGTTTTAGAGGTTCTTGGATCTTGTATATAGGTACAATTTACTTAGAGAATTTTTCGTTATTGAGTTTATCAATGATTTATAAAAGTGACTTCAGTTACATTAGCATATTTTCTTTTTTCATCTGTCCTCTCTCTCTTTTCCTCATTGATATAGAATCTCATAATTTTTTTAATTGGAAGGGACCTGGATGGCCAACTGGCCCAACACATATCAAAAAAATTTATATCCATTGTAAAATGCAATAATTTCTTAAAGGCTTATACTACCTTTTTCCACTTCCCAATCCAACCTAGGGCTGTAATAATTGGTGGGACATTTTCATAACATAAAAAATAAATTTATCCCTTTGCAACTTTGACATACTGCTCCTCTTTCCACTCCTCCCTACCCTCAACACAGGCCCAAAGAACACATGCTAACTTATCTTCCTCTTAATCTGTTCTTTTTCTTGTCTAAAAATTCTCAATTTGTTCGAACAGTCTTCACATGAACACAAACTGAAAGCCTGGCACCATCCTCTTCCCCTTGTCCTACATTCTCTTCAGCCTCCCAATGTCCTTGATTAATTTGGGAATGGAGAACTGAATGCAGTTCATGGGTCTGAGAGAGTACAGCATGAATTTCACCAACTTATTCCTTAAAACATGCCTCTTTTCATGTAACTCATGATCACATTATTTTTTTCTGGGTGCTATTTCACCTTGCCAAGTCATTTTGAGTTTGCTTTCCATTAAAGCCACTTATTACATAAGATTTTTAAAAAGTGAATACTATGAAATAGTGATCCATGGTATTTTATGCAATATTGTTTGATGTTTGATGTACGTGTGTGCTACTTAATTGATATTTTAGTTCAAAATAAAATATATTTCAAAAGGATAGACTTGCAAGGTAACTTGGGGGCAGAGGCTCTATTTTCTAGAGAATAAAAAAAAAACCTTTAATATAGAGAGGATACTTCAGATTTGAAGGAAATTGGGTATACTTAAAAAAAGTGCTTAGGTGCATTATAAGGATGGGAGATCACCAAGGTGAAAGAGTGAGGAGATAAAATTTTATATGTAAACATTCAGAAGAAAGTCAGTTTTAATTAATTGGCTATGTATCCATGTCACACTGTTGGGTTAGCTTCCATGTGTTATTTCCCCTTGTATCTTCAGAACATCATGCTTGGAAATCCCCATCACAATATAGGTGTCTATATGTATGTATATGTATATACATCCACATCCACATATATGTGATCCATGTAGGTACATATATTTATATGTGTATAAAGACACATGTATGTGTGTGAGTGTATTTCCATGTATGTGGGCACATGCGTGTTTCTCATAGCTGAAGATTCTCATGTTACAGGCAAAAGTAGTTAATGGAATTGTCCTGTCTGAGTAAAACAACTCTAGTATTGTACAGCTACCATCTTTTTTATTTCTTTTTTTCTCTTAAAAAAGCTTGTTAGTGTACATGCCATAAAATAAAAAGTAATACACATGAAAAGCACTTTTTTTGCAAAATAAGAAGGCAGTTATTTTTATGTTCAGACACTATTCTTTCTCTGCAAGCATGCTATATTATTTCTGTTACCTTTTAACAAATCCTACCAGAAGTAAAGTGATCTAAAACTTATGATTTAGGAAAGCTCTTTAATATTGGATGTTTGAACTAATTGGCCAGCTTTTTATCTCAGCACATTTCTAAAAGATGATATATATGTTGTTACACCAAGCTAAGACATGTAGTTAGGATAATTATTAGTTCCTCTGAAAAATTCAGTGTCTCCACATAAATCAACTAGGTATTTATATGAGAATCAGCGTATTTTCCAGCTGCATTACCATAGTATAGCAATCAATTTCACTTAAAATCAAATGCATTTTAACAAACACAGAATAAAAGATAAAGTCAAATAACAGGCATTTATAAAGTACTTAATTATGAATTAAACACTACCTTGGATATTAAAGAAAATGCAACAGGAATATAAAAGACTTGGTTCTTGTCTTCAGGAAGCTAATACTCTTTAAACTGTTTTGGGTTTTTTTTGTCAAAACTTAAAACAGCTTGAATATGCCCAAACTTATCAGATACAAGGTCGAATAAATGCCTTTCTTGATTCTATAGCCTTGTATATTATACTTACTCAAGAAAATAGATATCAAGAATAAAAACTTGTTCTTGATTATTTAAAAGTTTTAAGAATAAAGAGATAACCTATTATAAATATGAGTATTTTTATCGTTCAAAAGTCATACTATGTGAAACAGCAAGGTTTAAATTGCCTTATAGGAATTTTTAATAAATAGTCTTTCTTCTAATTTAATAACCACCAGACAATTGTCTGATCAATATTTTCTTTCCCACATACTTCAGTAATAGGAAGGAATTTATTTGGACCAGATATATGAATATGATGTTCATTTGATAAGAAAATTCCATCATTTTACAGTAAATTAATAAGTTATTTTTCTGGAATAAATCATCTTATTCCATACCTATTTCTCCTAGTTCTTCCTTCTAGGGCTAGCTAGATAATATCTATTAATTCCTTCATAGAATAGCCCTTGAAATATTTGAATATAGCTGTCATGCTTCACCATCCTCAGCCTTGTCTTTTCCAACCTATTTCTGGTATTTTCAACAAAATTTCTCATGTAGTGTAGACTCAATCAATCAATCAATCCATAAGCATTTATTAAATATATGCTGCGTATCTGACCAGTCATTGATAATATAAATGCAATAATGCCTATGCACAATGAGTTTACATCCTAAAAGGGACAGAAGGAATATATTAACACCAAAAGAATAAATATAAAGAGAATAAATACTAATAAATATAAAGTAGTTAAATATATGGTATTTTGAGAGGAAGAACGCCAATAGTTAAGTCACACAGTAAAAGTTTCTTGAAGGGGCAGCTAGGTGTCGCAGTGGATAAAACATTGGCCCTGGAGTCAGGAGTACCTGAGTTCAAATTTGGCCTCAGACACATAACACTTACTAGCTCTGTGACCCTGGGCAAGTCACTTAACTCCATTGCCTAGCCAAAAAAAAAAGAAAAAAAGTGTAAAAAGAAAAGCTTCATGCAGAAGGTAGTGCTTCAACTGATTCTTGGTAAATTATAATAATATATGAGATGAATATTATTATTGTGTGAATGTATATGTGTATATATATATATGCTTATATGTTTGTATACATATATAGTATGTAGGTGTGTGCATATGTGTACATACATATATGAGATATATATGAATGTATGTGCATTTTACACATGTGTGTGTCTGTGTGTGTGTATACGCACAAAACAAATACACATATTGGTCATGTCCTGACATTTATTACAAACCTACTAAATGCTAAGTATGGATGATACATAAAGAGGCAAAAGACAGTCCTTGTCTGAGTTCATAATTTAAAGGGGAAGAGAACATACAAACAAATATGTACCCCCCCAAAAAAAACTATGTATAAGATAAATAGGAAAAGATAGACAAAAGCATGGTATTAGAATTTAGAGGGATATGGAAAAGCTTCCTATATATGGTGACTATATTTGTGACTTGAAGGAAACCAAAGGAACTAAGAGGTAGAGATGAAAAAGAAGAGTGTTTCATGAATGGGGGACAACAATGAAAATACCAGATTTTGAGAGATGGAGGGTCTGGTTGGAGGAACAGTAGGATACTGGAGTCACTAGAATGAGGAGTTCATGGAGGATAAGGGGCCATGATGTAAAATGTAAAAAGACTGGAAGGGTTGAGAAGTTTGTGTAATTTCCTACATCATATATTTTTTGGGAAGAAAACACTTGACAGATATGAAAACAAATACCATGTAACTACAATTATGTAGGCTACTGTCAATTCTAAGCAATCAATATTTTAATATTTAAATTCCACAGGTCTTGAATCTCAAAGGTTAGTTTTTGTTTTTGTTTTTTTGTTTTTCATCAGTTAGAACCTGAGAACCTTGTCAGTCAGAATCTTGGTTCACAGTGTCTAAATTTGATTTGTAACAATGTAAATTTATTAATTTTCGGTGAAACGTAGCTTCCAAGCAGACCAATTCTTGATTTGGCTCATCAGTGCATCTTTCCCCCAGTAAAAGAAATTTATTTCTGTTGCCAAATTAAAATCAGAAGACTACTTGCTGAGCATATAGAGATGGGAAGATTTCAACAGGAATAATGTTATCAAAACCAATAAGGTATTTTTTGTGTCTTTTTGGCTTGTTGATATGGAGCACTTCAGTTTATCAAACAGGAAAGCTTTCATGTAAATAGTTGAAGCTCTTCATAGGTATGAAATATATTGAGAAATGCATTGTATAAAAGGAAATTTACCAGAATTCTCTTATCAAGGTTATTTCATCCAAGAAGAAGGACCTGAAAGAAATCAAAATCAATTCTCACATAGTAATTTGTTAACTGATAGGATTTTTCTTTTCTTCCTGGAGGCAGAATCATAAAAATATTTTATGAAATGTAGATTAAAGAATCCCTTACCTCTGCATCACTATACTCACTCCCAGTATTAATGAATGTTTCTTTTTTTCTAAGCTTTTCATCTTTTATTCATAATAGTCTTCCCCTCTCCTGCCTCCCTCTCCTCAATTAATCTATTTTCAACCGCTCAATAGTCAGGTTACTATTTTGTCTCTCTAATATCACCTAGATCCTTAGATCCTGGACCACATATGCCATCTGGTAGAATACCCTAATTTTATAAATGAAAAAAAAATGAGACCCAGAGAGTTCAAATAATATGCCTAAGGCCACATAGCTGATGAGTGGCCATGTTTGTATTTGAACTTAGTTCCTAAATTCCATATCCAATGTTCTGTTAAAAATGTGTTTTATTTCATTTTGTTTTTGGTATCATATTGTGTATTTGGATTTACCAGATATCATCTAAGTTAATAAAAATTATGTTCCACAGTGATATATATGTAATGCTAGTATAGAACTGGGTGGGGTAAGGAAACTAGTATACCTATATCTATATCTACAGATAAATATATATCTATAGATAAATTTATACATACATACTATATATATATATATATATATACACACATACATGCAAAAATACATATTATTTATATATATATGGGTGAATATATATATATAGTGTTTATATATGTATATATATATGTATATATATGCATATATATGTATATGTGTATATATACAAACATGTCTACATACATAGATATATATGTATCAAGGATCATAGGATCACAACTTTCCGGACAGAATGGACCTTAGAGACCATTGAATCCAATTCTTTTATGGTACAAATGAAGAAACTGAGGACTAGTGAGTTTAAGTGTTTTACCTAGGTTCATACAGTTTAGAAGGATTCATTCATGGCATGATGCTAGTAAGATTAGGATATCAAGGTAATTTCCCTAAATTAATAGGAAGCTAGCTATCTATATACAGACAGTAAAAAGGGAATCAGTAAATTATTCTTAAATGGACAGGACAAAAAGTTTACCTGGATGGTCAGAAGAAAAAAGACAGTGTTCTTCTGCAGTTTTTCAAGCTTGCTTTTATAGATAGAGTCTAGTGTCTTGTCTCTGTTACAGAGTTGCAGTTTTGTGCCATATGCCAAGGCAACTATATTAAAATGTGTGTGTTCCCACTCACAAATTTCAAAGTATGACACTTTGGTTCCCTCTCCAAAGTCTGAGATCTATGCTTTGCCTTGTTTTTTTTTTTTTACATTTTCTATAAATGACTTGGAAAAACATATATATGACAGGTTTATTACATTGAAAAAGACACATATCTAGGTAGGGCATGAGCTTCAAAGTGAACTTTACTAGCTAGAATACTAGGTCAGCTTCAGTAAAGTGAAACATGATGAGAATGAATGTAAAGCCTTGATTTCAGTTAAAATAAATCATATTCACAAGTAGTTTTGTTTTTGTTGTTGTTGTTGTTGTTTGTTTTTGTTTGTTTGCTTTTTTTTTTTTAACTTTAGTTTGACCTCACCTCAAATGCCTGCTATTGAGGGAGGCTGAGGCTGGCAGAATGCTTAAACTCCAGAGTTCTGAGTTATAATAGAGCTAAAAACTGTCAGATCTCTAATCAAAGTCTGGCACCAATATGATGACCTCTTCTCACACCCACTCCTTCCCACCAGCAGCAGCGGCCGTTTAAGTAGGGTGAGTTCAGCAGTGTTTTAATAAATGTTTGACAACCAGCTCGCTGAGGGAAAAAAGGGACATATAACACACTTTTAAATTTAATCTTCACTGTTAACATCTTTGCATTACTTCCTTAAGAATGGACAATCAATATTGCAATAAATTAAACACTGATTTTTAACAATTGCAGATTTCCAAAGTATAGTTTTCCCCAATGCTTAGAATGCTGACTCTCTTCACATCCACTAATTTTCTTGGTCTCCTTAAAACTCAGCTCAAATTCTTACTTTCTGCAATAGGTCTTTCTCAGTCTTCCCAGCAGCTTGTGCGTTCCCCTCTAAGACTAGTTTCCATCTACTCTGTGTGTACTTTTGTATGTACTTAGAAATTTACAGATTTTACCCCTCTCCCCATTAAAATGTGAACTCCTTGAAGGGAAGGAATATGTTTTGTTTTGTTTTTTCATTCTTTAGCATTCCTTCTTAGCAGAGTGTTTGATAAAGTGCTCTAATGAGTCAACAATGAGATATTACAGCCAAGGAAGCTAATGCAATTTAATTAAAGGAGGCATTACACCTGTGAATGTGAAGGCGATAGTCTTATTCTCTGCCAAGGTGAGACCACACGTAAAGTATTTTGTTGAGATCTGAGCACACACTTTTGGGAGACTATGGATAAGTTGTAAAATATCATGGAACAACCAGTAAGTTGAAATGTTTTACATTTTGCCACAGAAGGATAGTTTGAAGGAGCTAGAGATGTTTACCCTGGAAAAGCGAAGACTTGCTGAAGTGGTAATGAGAAATTCTTCATCTTTCCTTTTGACTTTTAAAGGAGATGGCAGTAAGTTAAATCTAAGAGCCAGTGCGGAAAAAACACATATAAAAATATATTCTAAAGATTAATTCAATTTTTAATATTTATTAAATAAAAATGGGATGGATAAGTGGTCAAAGGATATGAACAAATTTCAAATATCTATAAGTTATAAAGTATTAGCAGAATTTTTGCCCCAGTGAGCAAGTTCTCCAGTATGGTGTTGGCATTGGCACCTCCACTTTTAGGCTGTGTTGAGGGAGTGCTGGGAAAAGAGATGTGGTTTGTCAGATCCAGGAGTAGAGCCAGACTCAAAAGGTCTTTGCCTCTCCTATGGCTGTGGGGCTCATGAAAAACTAAACATTTGTGGAATGCCTGATCATTTCTGTCAGAAAAAACAAAGCCTCCAAAACATCAGAGATACCCCACTTCAAAAGAGCAGGACAGGCCCCAAAATGGATATCAGTCACCCAAAGACTGTCCTTCTAACCTCCCATTTTAATTTGTCTTTCCTGTATGCACTACATCCCTGTCTATACCATGTTCCCTCACAGCAACCATCAATCACCCTGATTTGAAAGGTAAAGGTTGACTTTAGGTGTTATAGAAAACAGTTGAAGATTTCTAAACCCCTACTCTTTAGGACGCCTGTTATATATGTCAATAAGATGACTGAGACCTTGGTATCATGGAATTTTTCAATCAACAGTTAGAAAAGGAATTCTGAGGGCCAGAGAAGGGCTTGGCCCCATCCCAGAAATATAACTGAGATAGGGCACTTGGGAATAAAATTGAGTTATTTGAAAAATGGAGTGAAATTAAAGGCCTGGGAAATAAGAATATCCAACTCTTTATTTTCAGCCCCCAGCAGTACCCATTGATGCTTCAAGTTTATTTCAGAAAATCAGATAAGTGGGCAGTGGGGGTTGGTTGTTGGGTGGGGTTGGGAAATGCTGGTAGTGTCCAGAATGTGACCTTCACCAGTGAAATTTTGGACAGAAAAGTTTCTTATTACTACTAGAATTTAAAAAAGAAAGAAAGAAAAAAATTGGGCCTTTTTAACTATAACCTCCCCACCCCCCAACCCATCCCCCCCCCCAAAAAAACTAGAGAAAATTGGGAATTTTTCATCTAAATGCAATTGCTTACTTTGTAGAAAGTGGTATAAGATTGTAAATTCTCTAGCTAAGTGTGGTGAGATGGAGTATTAGGGGTATCTTACTGGGCTCCTGTTCATGAACAAAGAATGATAGATATTTACTCAAAGCCCAACAGTAGCGTTAGGAGGTGAAGTCATATAGTAGAAACATGGAAGACAAAACATAATTAATGACAGAACGAATCCATGTCACAAGCTGGCACTAGATTTAATGCAGTTTAAAAAGTATATATTTTAGTGTGTTTGTACAAAATAAGCTAATAATATTAATACAATATTTATAAACTAAATAATATAGAAAATAAAAAATACTAATAAAAAATTGGCCCAATGTACCAATAAAAAATACAAATAAAAATAATTCCAAGATTTCATCGTACCCCCTTAGCAAATTGACAAAGACAAAAAGACAAGAACAATCAATGTTTAAAGGGTTATCAAAAGGCATGTACAATTACAGACTATAAGTAGAACATTGAATTAATCCAAATACAATTTTGAAATATACTAATATTCCTTTTGTACAAAATTTAACCGGTAGCAATACATCAGAAAGAAAGAAGAAAACAAGCCTACTACACTAAGTGATTTATAAATATTATCTCATTTGATCCTTTAATAAACCTTTAAGGCAGTTGCTAGTATGATACCAATTTTATAGATGAGGAAACTGAAGCAGACAGTAGTTAAGCAACTTGCCTAGGGTCACACAAGTCATAAGTATTTGAGTTCAGATTTGAGACCAGATCTTCCTGACTCCAGACCTAGCACTCTATCTGTTTTAATATCTAGCTGACTAGGGAGTCAAAGATTATAAAGAAAGACCCTATATACAACAACAAATTTATAGCAGCATTTTAGTAGTAATAAAGAACTAGAAAGAAAATACACATTTTTTGTTTGGGGAACGGCAAAACAAATGATACTTAAACATAGCAGAATATTACCTTGTTTAAAAAAAAGAAGAAATAAGATGATGAAAAACCGTAGAAACCTCATATGAACTGATCTAGATCGAAATAACAAAATCAGGAGAGCAATGCAAAAAATTACAATAGCAAAGTAAATGAAAGTTTACAATAGCAAAGTAAATGAAAGTAACAATGATTTGCTTTAATAAAAAGAAAGTGAATCATAGATGATGGTTATTTGAATAAGATGTTAGTGGAGGTAAGAGGGAACAGACTCAAATATACAAACAAGATGCTTAGCTTTCTAAGAAGATTCCAAATAAACCCTGAGGATCCTTACTCCTGAATGTCACTCTTACTGGTAACTCTGATGCTCAAAATTTGCTATATCTTCTTCTCAAGGTTCTAGAGATAACCATGAGAAGTCAAGGTGATTCCTCTGCATTCCTCAGATCATGCCCCTACTGGTTTGTTTCCTGTCAAAGTTGTCTCTTGATAATCATTCAGTCAGTAGTAAGGATCATTAAGTAAGGGTTATTTACTAAAGTGTTAAAGTAAATAGTTGGTTACAAAACATGCCTCTAAAAGTCTGTAGCACTCTCTCCCCCAAGTACATACAGATTCCAGGAGAAAGGGAACTCCATCTTAGAGAGCACTTGTAGTAAAGGGGGAACTCAGAATTCCTCTTTTCCAGAAGTCCTTTTTCTCAAGAAATTCTCCCTAAACTGTTTACTTTATCCTATCTACCCCTTTTTTGAACTTTCTTAATTCATTTTGATTTATCAACAATCACTTCCATAAGCTTTTGAGTTTTAAAATTTCTCCCCCTCTCTCCCCACTTCCCTCCCCAAGATGGCATGCAATCAGATATGGGCTATACATATACATTCCTATTAAAGAGATTTTCACATTAGTGATACTGTAAGGAAGAATTAGAACAAGTAGGAGGAACCACAAGAAAGAGGAAACAAAAGACAACAGAAGAAAAAAAATAGCAAATAGCATGCTACAATCTGCATTCAAACTCTATAGTTCTTTCTTTGGATGTGGATAATATTTTCCATCATGAGGCCTTTGGAGATATCTTAGATCCTTGCATTGCTGAAAAGGGTTAAGTCTATCAGTATTAGTAATCTCACGATGTGGCTGTCACTGTGTACAGCGTTCTCCTGGTTATGCTCACTTCACTCAACATCAGTCCATACAAGTCTTACCAGGTTTTTATGAAGTCTGCTTGCTTATCATTTCTTACAACACAATAGTATTCCATTACATGCATATACCACAACTTGTTCTACCATTCCCCAATAGATGGACATCCTTTAAATTTTCAATATTTTGTTATTACAAAAAGAGCTGCTATGAATATTTTATACACGTGGGCTCTTTTCCCATTAGTAGGATCTCTTTGAGATACACTCCCAGAAGCACTGTTGCTGGGTCAAAGGGTATGCACATTTTTATAGCCCTTTGAGCATAGTTCCAAATTGCTCTCCAAAATGTTTGGGTCATTTCAGAACCCCATCAACAATGCATTAGGGTTCAATTTTTTCCACATCTTCTCCAACATTTATCATTTCTTCTTTTGTCATCTTATCCAGTCTAATAGGTGTGATGTGGTACCTCAGCGTTGTTTTGATTTGCATTTGATTTAGAGCATTTTTTCATATGAGTATACATGGCTTTAATTTATTCATCTGAGAACTTCCTGTTCATATCCTTTGACCATTTATCAAAAGGGAAATGACTTGCATTCTTATTAATTTGACTAAATTCTCTATATATTTTAGAAATGAGGCCTTTACCAGAAAAACTGGTTGTAAAAATTCTTTCCCAATTTTCTACCTTCCTTCTAATCTTAGTTGCATTGGCTTTGTTTGTTCCAAAACTTTTCAATTTAATGTAATCAAAGTTATCCATTTTGCTTTTTGTAATGCTCTCTATCTCCTGTTAGATCATGAATACTTCTGCTCTCCGTAAATCTGATGGATAAACTATTCTTTGCTCTCCCAGTTTGCTTATAGTATCAGCCTTTATATCAAAACCATGAACTCATTTTGACTTTATTTTGGTGTATGGTGCTAGATTTTGATCAATGCCTAATTCCTGTCGTACTCTTTTCCAGTTTTCCCAGTAATTTTTTTTCAAAGAGTGGGTTCTTATCCCAGAAGCTGGGGTCTTTGCGTTTATCAAATATTAGATTACTATAATAATTGACTACTGTGTCTTGAATACTTAACCTATTCCACTGATCCACCACTCTATTTCTTAGCCAGTACCAAGCAATTTTTGTGATTGCTGCATTATAATACAATTGAAGATCTGGAATGGCTAGGCCACCTTCTCCTGCATTTCTTTTCATTAGTTCCCTTGATATTCTGGACCTTTTGTTCTTCCTAATGAATCTTGTTTTGTTTTTTTGTTTTTCTAACTCTATAAAATATTGTTTTGGCAATTTGGTTGGTGTGGCAATGAATAAACTAATTAATTGAAGTGGAATTGTCATTTTGGTTATAGTAGCTTGGCCTACCTATGAGCAACTGATGTTTTTCTAATTATTTACATCTGACTTTATTTGTTTGAAAAGTGTTTTGTAATTTTGGTCATATAGTTCCTCGGTTTTTCTTGGCAGATAGACTCACAAATATTTTATATTGTCTACAATTGTTTTAAAGAGAATTTCTCTTTCTATCTGTTGATGTCGGGCTTTGTTGGTAATATATAGAAATGCCAATTATTTATGAGGGTTTATTTTATAGCCTGCAATTTTGATAAGGTTGTTTATTATTTCACATAATTTTTTACTTGATTCTCTAGGATTCTCTGAGTATGTCATCATATTGTCTACAAAGTGTGATAGCTTTGTTTCTTCTTTGCCTATTCTAATACCTTCAATTTCTTTTTTTTATTCTCTTATTGCTAAAGCTAATGTTTCCAGTATGATACTGAACAACAGTGGTGTTATTGGACATCCTTGTTTCATCTTGTTTCTAGCTTGTCTCTGTTACATATGATACTTGCTGAAGGTTTTAGGTAGATGCTATTTCTTATTTTAAGGAAGACTCCATTTGATCCTATGCTCTCTAATGTTTTTAATAGGAATGGGTGTTGTATTTTGTCAAAAGCTGTCTCTGCATCTATTGAGATGATCATGTGCTTTCTATTAGTTTTGGTCTTGATGTAATGAATTAAGCTGACAGTTTTCCCAATATTGAACCAGCCCTGCACTCCTGGTATAAATTCTACCTGGTCATAGTGTGTTATCTTTTGTGATAAGTAGCTATAATCTATTTGCTAATGTTTCATTTAAAAATTTTGCATCTATATTCATTAGGGAAATTGGTCTATAATTTCTTTCTCTGTTTTGAATCTTCCTGGTTTAGGTATCAGCACCATATTTGTATCATAAAAAGAATTTGGAAAGACTTCTTCTCCACCTATTTTCCCAAATAGTCTATGTGGTATTGGAATTAATTGTTCCTTAAATGTTTTATAGACATCACTTGTAAATCCATCTGGCCCTGGAGATTTTTTTAAGGAAGTTCATCAATGGCTTGTTCACTTTCTTTTTCTGAGATGGGATTATTTAAGAATTTTACTTCCTCTTCTGTTAATCTGGGCAATTTATATTTTTGTAAATATATTAAGACTAAGATTGTCAAATTTTTTATCTTACAGTTGGGCAAAATAGTTTCTAATTATTGTTTTAATTACCCTTCCTTGTTTGTGGATTCACTCTTTTCATTGTTGACACTGTTAACTTGTTTTTCTTCTTTCTTTTTTGATTAAATTAACCAAAGATTTATCTGCTTTATTTTTTTTCATAAAGTCAGTTCTTGGTTTCATTTATTAGTTCAATAGTTTTCTTAATTGCAATTTCATTAATTTCTGCTTTGATTTTCAGTGTTTATAATTTGGTGTTTCACTGAGAATTTTTGACTCATTCTTTTTCTATTTTTTTTAAGTTGTATGCCCAATTCATTGATCTCCTCTTTTTTATATTTTACTCCTGTAAGCATTTAGACATATAAAACTTCCCCTAAGAACTACTTTTGCTGCATCCCATAAGTTTTGCTATGTTGTCTTATTATTGTCATTTTATTGAATGAAGATATTAATTGTTTCTATGATTTGTTGTTTGACCCAATCTTTTTTTAGGATTAGATTATTTTGTGTTCAATTATTTGTTAGTCTATTTTTCCATAGCCCTTTATTACATGTAATATTTATTGCATTATGATCTGAAAAACATGCATTTAATGTTTCTGCCTTTCTGCATTGAATTGTAAGGTTTTTAATGCCCTAATACCATAGTCATTGTGTTTGTGCAATGTAAAGCTAAAAAAAAAAGTATATTCCTTTCTATCCATATTCAACTTTCTCCAGAAGTCTATCATACCTAACTTTTTTAATGTTCTATTCAACTCTTTGTGTGTGTGTGTGTGTGTGTGTGTGTGTGTGTGTGTGTGTGTGTGTGTGTATGTGTATGTGGCTAAATTTTTCTAGCACAGTGAGGGATAGGTTGAGGTCCCCCACTGGTATAGTTTTGTTGTCTATTTCTTCCTGTAACTCCCTGAACTTCTCCTCTAAGAATTTAGATGCTATACCATTTGTTGCATATATGTTTAGTAATGATATTACTTCATTGTCTATGATGTCTTTTAGCAGGATGTAGTTTTCTTCCTTATCTCTTTTGATAAGATCTATTTTTGCTTTTGTTTTGTCTGAGATCAGGATTGCTGCCCCTGCTTTTTTTTTTAACTTCAGCTGAAGCATAATATATTCTACCCCAGCCTTTTGCCTTTACCCTGTGTGTGTCCCCCTGTTTCAAATGTGTTTCCTGTAAACAATGTATTATAGGATTATGTTTTTTAATCCATTCTGCTATCAATTTCCCTTTTATGGGAGAATTCATCCCATTCACGTTCAAAGTTAGAATTACTCTCTCTGTCTTTCTCTCCATCCTATTTCTACCATCTTTATGCTTTTCTTTCTCCTTCTCCCTTTCACTCCTCACCAGTGTTTTGCGTTTGGCCACCATCTTCCTCAGTCCTACCTCTCTTCTATTAACTCCCTCCCTTTTCTCCCCCTTTACTCTTACTACTTCCTTCCTTTATATATCCCATCCCTTTTCTTTCCCCTTTTCCCTCTTACTGCCTATAGGGAAAATTAGATTTCTATACCTAACTGATCATGTTATTCCCCTCTTGAGCCAAATCTGATGAGAGCAAGGTTCCAATAATGATCATTTCCCTCCCTTCTTTCCCTGTCCTATAATAGGGTTTTGTGCCTTTTCCTTTAATGTAATTTACCTTTGTCTGCCTCCTTTTTTCCTTTTCTCTCAGAAGACTTTCTTAGTTATATCAGATTAATCCACTTACTTGGATCCATTAAACCTACTAAATTCGATTTTTTTTATCATTACATCAACATCAACTTATACCCACCCCTTCTATGTATGCCCCTTTAACATGGTGTAATAACGATATAGTTCTTAAGAGGTACAAGTGTCATCTTCCCTTGTAGGGATGTAATCAGTTTGTCCTTATTAATAACATGTTGTTTCTTTCTGTCCCATTTACTGTTTTATATCTCTCTTGAGTTTTGTGTTTGAAGATCAAATATTCTTTTGAGCTCTGGTCTTTTTATCAAGAAAGTTTGG